>NW_010294604.1:36529-37251 GCF_000700745.2 Antrostomus carolinensis
GCCTCTGAAAGCCAGGGAATACCTTCTTCCCACCTCTCCTTTCCTTTCTTGGGCGTTTAGGCTTGGATGGTTTTCACGAAGGGCTTTCTTCCTTGTGTCTGTATCTGAAAGACTCTGTGCTGGGAGTAGAGTCTCCCTGGCCTTCCATTTTGGATAAAACGCTCTTTTTTAGCAGACAGTTCCCACAGGATCTCCCTGATGACTCTGTACTCAATGTTTTCAACACTGCAGATGCTATCTGCTCTATATACTAACCACATATCCTTGAAAAACACTCCAACAACCAGCTCATAACACATTTTACAAAACCTTTCTGAGTCATTTTTGGACTTTGTTTTATTTTTTTAAGTGCGGCTTAAGAAGAGTCACTAAGACACGAGCCAGGCAGCCGTGCGCGGTGGGACCATACGCTGCATCCCAGCCAAGGGCTGTAGCATCGTGTGGGTACAAGGTGGGTGACATGGGGTGCCATGGGCTCCATCCCTCGCAATGAGGTCTGAGTCATTGCCGCAGGCCCGGAGGCAAGGTGAAAGCATGTGGCCCATCAGCGGTGCAAGGCACTGACTGCCTCCATGGGGCCAGGTGCCGAGCGGGACCCCGGGGCGAGCACGAGGCAGGGGCTCCCCCAGCTGAGAAAGCATCCCTGGAGGCTGTACCACCCTAAAAACATTTGAGTCATAATCCCTTGTCCTCCTCCTTCCTCCTGGGAGTGGCAGCAAATT
>NW_010294604.1:37284-44844 GCF_000700745.2 Antrostomus carolinensis
GCCAAGGGACAAGCCTCCGCCCCGCTGTCCACCTACACCTCGTCCTCCTGTTTTGGGAGGAAGGGAACAGGAAAGACTCCTGCTTTCTCCTCCACGCCCGGGCCCCAGGTCTGAGAAGCTCTGAATAGTCAGAGGTGGTTTTTCCCGGGCTGGTTTTCTTCTTTCTTTCTTTTTTTTTTTTTTTTTTCCTGGCATGCAGAGGAAGAATTTGTTCCTGGTCTCCATCCCTCGTGTGGGCATGCTGCCAGGTGCTGGCTCTCTGGCTGTCTTTGGCAGCCTCTCCTTAAAGGTGATATTCTACCCACCACACCAGACCATTGCTGGGTTTGCTCCCCTGGCCTTTTCCCAAAGGTTTGAAAGAGTAACTCTCCAAAGGAGGTAATACATGGCTCTCAGCAACTTCCTCTTCACAGTTGGGGCCAAGTGCATCTCCTGGAGAAGGACCCTTCAATTTAGAAAAGTAGGTCACCTCCTGCACTCTTCTGTCTCACCGATTTAATAAATAATAGAGCGGATAATGAATAACCACCACCTTGGAATCTCCATGCTGGCAAGTTATGGAGAAGCAAGTGTCTATCCCAAATTTTGCATTTCCCTCCCCTCTGGACTAATGGAGTATGTGCATTAGTTCATTCAGGGATATATTCCTGGTCTCCCCATTTAACCTACTTATCTTAAACTATCTTATCCTATTTGCCCCACAATTTCTAAAAAGATCCTACCCAAGGACAAGATCATGCTTGTGAAATTTTTGTGTGTATTGGTTTAGTTTTGGCAAAGTTAGGAGGTAGTTAAAATGAGACTTATAATGGAAAGCTAGCTGCTAGCGTCTCTCCATAATACATGTCTACCTTGCAGGAGAGTTGTGAGGATTAATTAATTTGTGTTTGTTAAGCACTTTGAGATCCTAAGATCAAAGGTTCTATAGAAATGCAAATTGTTATTATAATGATAAATTCTTTATATGAGCTCATATGTTTTGCCTTAGAGGCACAGTCTCACCCTGAGTTGCGTAGTTATACACGTAAATCTTCAAACATTATGATGAAAATATACCTCTGAGGGCCTGATCCTTCCTTTTGCTCTAACACTTCATGCACAGAGCTTCCCTTAACTTCAGGCAGGTCCTGTCCATGGGACAATTGTAGGATTCAATGTGTTTGGGAAATGAAAAGACCATTGTGTGCCTCCAGGCTTCGCATTGAGACACATAAATTTCCGTCTCACTCCATAAAACCGCTGCTGCTGCCAGTAGTTACGTCCATCTTGTTAATGAAAGGACTGAGCAGATGGCAAAATTTGGATCTGAATTTTGACCCTCCCAAAGCTCAGGATTTCAGAGATTTATTTGACCAGCTAGAGAAGAGGAGAGGTAAAAGTCTACCTCAGCTGCAACTTGCTGCTGTCTCTGACAGATATAGGATCTCAGCACAGCTGAATGTAGTTCCTGACACACAAGATGTGCCCATTTGGCTCTTTCCCCTGTGTGCTTTTGCAAGTGAATGAGGAACACAGGTTTTCAGGCATTTGCTGCACAAGTTGCCAAAGGACAGCAGGGAGCCAGGCTGCAGCTGCACAAGCCCAGCGGTCCTGCATCGTCCTCCCAAAGACAGGTCTCTGCTTTTCCTTCCCCCTTGCACAGGCTTGGAGCATCACACTCTTCATCCCCTGCCTGTGAGAGTGTCCAACCAACCTACCCAACACCCTCATCTGAAGCACGTGTCCAGGAAGCAGGTTCTCGGGAGAAGTGGTCACCCCGCAAAGGTCACCCACCTTCTATCACAACATCCCTCGGTGCCTTCCATGCCATGTCCCTGGCACACAGTCACCTTTCTAGTCACACCTTTAATGTGGTGGATCAGAAAAATGTTGTGAGGTTTGTTTGCATCACCCACAGGCTTGCCTGAATGTAGAACGCAGAGTCAAAAACATCAGCTGGGAAAGAGGTCTCCTGTCCAACCTCACAATCAAAACAGGACAGTCACCAGGCACCAGATCAGGTCAGCCATGCACAGCTTTTTCTAGCTTCATCTTGAAAATCTCCAAGGATGGCCACCCCACCTCTCTAGCTACCTGATTCAGGGCTACACTACCCTCCTGGAAAATGCTTCTCCTGATGGTCAACCTGAACCTCCAATGCCACAATTTATGGCCATTGCTTCTCATTATAGTGTTTGGCAATACTGAGGAGACTTTTGTACTATCTTTGTAGCTACCCTTCAGATAGCCACCTCTTAAACTGCTTTTCACCAGATCAAACTAATTCTGAGTAAAACTGAAATCATAATCCAAAATGGGAGGCTTTCAGCTGCAAGGTGTTGATTCATGGTCGTTTGCAGTGGGTATTTTGTAGGTGAGATTTCAAATATATCTCCCTAAAGAGGAATTGAAAGTAAGAAACCAACACACTATCTCTTCAAAATCTTTTACCATTTGTTGCGCAGTCTCAGAAGATTTCTGTTGTAAGAAAGTCTTTCCAGAGGTACAAGGTAGGATCCAGACACCGTTTTATTCCCTTCCCCTGACATGGAAACCTTCATAAGTTCTCAGCTAATCAGGGAAACTGTCTGCTACATTGTGTATACCTCATATTATCACAGAAGGGGATGAATAGTTGTCATGTTTAACATAACCAGAATTTACAGTCTTCTAAATTTTACACTTGTCTCTCTTTTCCTCTAAATGTTCTGGGGCCTGATTTGATGCGTTATCCAATATATTCACTTCTGCCCTTATTGTCCTCAGTTCCTCCTACTGGAGAAGATAACTGAAGGCTAATAAACCCTGGGAAACCATACTGATTTTTATAAAGTTTCTTATATTTTGCGTTACTGTAAGAGAAAGATGTCCTGTAAATTCCTGTCATTTGTCTATCTAAAGACAGTGAAAATGAGAGGAACAGAAGGCTGCGGTGAAAACTGACACACTAAGCTTCCCAGTCAGCCTTACTTTTACCACCAAAAAAGATTAGTGTGTACTCAGATCTCTGCACTGGGACACACATTAACCAGAAGACAATCCTTTGTGAGCAGGTGTCAGTATGTGCTCCCTGCACACACACAAAGTCCTACGGGGCTGGGCTGTGCTCACCAACATGTGCCATGGACTGCCCTCGTCCCCTGCCTCCTCATGTTCTGCACTGCATTTCCCACCTGCAGCTGCTAGTTTGCCGAGTCTGTAGCCCCACTGTGTTTGCACAACACCTTAAGATCTGATCCATGGAAGAGATCATAGGCGTGAAAGAAATGACCAATACTGCAAAGTGTTAATTTCTGCAAATTGTGGCATATCCCAGGTCCTGCTGTGGCTCTTCACGTTGAACATCGATCTCCACTCTGAGTGGCCGCGGCAGTGCGTGCCAGACAAGATTTTTACCGGGGTCAGATCCAGCACCGATATCATCAGTGGTCATCATTTGATGTGACACTTGATACGTATACAAGCACTGAATGCTTCCTCACTCGAAAGTTGAAACCTATTCAAATACTGAGGCTACTCCTGGAGTAAATCAAAGTCTTGCCCATGGTGGGCTCAGAAGCTGTCTGTGAACTATATGTGACAGCAACATTGTGCACAGCAGATGCTCCTTGGTCCCAGCAATGCCTTCACCACAGCAAAAGACAGTCCTGTACATGAGAGAGAGGTGTGATCTATGGTCTGAACACCACAGTGCTGTGCTAGCAGGGCTGGCCCTTGCCTCCCCACTTTGTGGTGTAAATGGTACTCTGCTGGCTGCACGCACCAAATCAGGCTGTCACTTCCATGGGTTCCTCACCATTGACACCACAGCACAGGCTGACCTCTGGTTTTCAAGCTAATGCTCAAGAGTTTGCAAGAGCTCTTCTCACTCTTCCTGACTCTCAGAGAATTTTGACGTTGTCTTCACAGAGAGCAAGATGAGATGAAAAGTCTATTAAAATACGAAGTATTTCAGAAGTCCATTATACAATAATATGTTGCCTATAGAATCCATGTATTAAATATAACAAATGCTAGAGCCAAATCTCATGATCTAGTTCACCTCTGGTGGCTGCTGAGATCATGCAGAGGATGATGATACTCAAACACCTTGCCGTATCAAGTATATTTAACAACATGCATATGAGAGCACTGACTTTTTTCAGTTTCTTTTTTTTTATCTCACATCTGTAAATGTGGAGGACTGGAAAAGCCTCAGACACAAAACTGGTGCTGTAATGTCAGAGCTATGTGCTTCACCTCATGGCATGTGTCTGTGAATGACTCGTTTTGAACACACTGGGGCTACTTTCTCCTAAAAAAGGCAAGTTAGAAAACACAACTGTAAGCATTTCTGCAGTTGAGCTGCAAAGCAAAGGTTTCCAGTCACTCCACAATGATTTTTGGTCACTCCACAATGATTTTTGGTCAATCCACAAGGATTTTTGGTCACCTCATCTCCTTTAGTTTTATCACTGGAAAGAGTTATTTTAGGTTGTTGTTCTGACTCAAAAACATGCAATATCACTTTTGCAGCACTGAATGGCAAGAAACTGCATTCAAATGCCCAGAAAATGTATGATCAAAGATGGCAAAAATGTATCCTGTAAATACATTCTTTCCTCTGATGGTCTTTTTTGAATGAAAAGAACATGTACAGCTTTTTTCTTCGTGCAATGGCCAAAAAACTGAAAGGGAGAGAGAAGCTACTGCCCCAAGAGAGCCGGAAGCAGCCCCAGATGAGTGAGTTCCCCATGCATGTGTTCCACATCCCGCAGCATGCAGAGGATCTCCACAGGTCCACAGCTCGGCATGCCCCAGTCTGGATTTTACTCTCTGCAGTCCTGAGTAAATCACTGGATCTCCCTCTGTGCCACTTTTTCATCCATAAAGCAGAGGTACTGTTTATGAGCTGTCCCGAGGTTTAATTTCTTAAGAAGTGCAAAGCTCCTGGATAGTCTGAGAGGGTCAGAAGGCAGTTGAGAAATGTCAGAATGTCAGGTGCTACCTCGAGGTTCCTCTAGCTGCTGTGATGGTGCTGGCTGGGGGGCCTGTCCCTCTCCCCCTGGGCAGCTCCCACTGCCTGGCTGGCAGCTGTGGGAACCTAGGGCTTGGCTTCCACTTGTCCCAAATTTGGGGGTCTGCAGTAGCGGGGAGACCCATCACTCAGCAGGACCTGGGACCACGCTGCTGCTGCTGCCGCTGTGAGATGCAGGGGACATGAACAGCTACGGGGCAGACAGATAGTCCTCCCCATCCCTGTCCCTCCGCGGCAGCGAGGGCCCTGCTTGGACAGAAAGCGAGGAGGGGAAACATCAGGAAGATGTGGCCACACTCTCCTGCCAACAAATGCTTTTCCAGTGCCCTCTTCTGGAAAACATTTTTGGCCCACGCAGCTGCCTCGTGTAAGGTAGTCTGAGACTGGCGGTGACTCGCCAAGAGCTGCAGGAGCATCTCCCAGCTCTGTCTAATCTGCTCCTGTCACTGGTGGACCTGTGCATCTTCTCATGCCCTTCAGAGCAGCTGGGACAGGCCCTGAGGGCAACTAGACAGAAAACGGGCAGTGAAGGATGAGCCTCCTTGCCCTTGCCTGATGTGCCTGAAGGCTGTCCTTGGCTGTCCTGGGCACAGAGACCCAGCGCCAGACCCCTCCCCTCCTTGTCCTGAACCATCTCCTGCAAACCTTGTGCCCTTCACAGCCAGCTCTTGCCACCTGCAGCTCTCAAAGAGCCTCCAGAAACAAAAACTGTGAGGGTTATAAAACATTTTGATAATCCCACCGTTCTGAAAAGCTGATAGAACATCACTATTAATCACCCACAAACAGCTAACGAATGTGCCAGTTCCTCGGACAAATGCACTCCTGAGTGGTACTTGCTGCCTCTTTTTGCTCAGAGTCCAGCCCATCTCTGCCTTTGCTCTCCAGGCTCAGGTACAGCTCCAGGTCATCTCACATCAGCACCTGAGCAGTGCTGGTGCCCTCCCACTGCATCAGCCAAGGCTGGTCCACCCTGACCCTGGTGGGGATGGAGCTGTGGGCTCTCCTCCAGCCTCAGCTGGAGGGTGGAAGAGGAGATGGGGGATGATGGCCAGTACCGGGGACACAGTGGAGGGCTGAGGCTGGGTAATGGCCACCAGCTCCATCCTGGCCTTGGCTCCCACTTTTCTGCCAGTTCAGTGAGCAGCTGGGCTCCTGTGGTGGTGGCACAGCCCTTCGCTTCCCTCTCCGGACACTTTTCCAGCACCTAAATTGCATCTGCTGCCCATGGAGCCAAATCTGGAAGCTTACAAGCCCTGTTATTTGCCCCGTTATCTGCCAGGGGAGGTGGTGTGAAACTCCTCTGGGTATTTGATGAGTTATCTTGACACAAGCAATGCTCACGCAGCAATGGGAATAGCTGCCGAGGGAAGGTAGTGCCCTGGGGACCAGCTGATGTGGATGCTACAGGCTGGGATGGTTTTCCCCACTGACTGCTTGCTGTGATTTAGAAAACCTTCCCCAGTTCGTGCCTGTGTGTGCGGCCACATCCACACAGGCTAAATACATTTTTTTAAATCTTTTAGGAGCTTTTTTTCCTTCTTTCATTTAATTATTTTAACCAAAGCCAGCTCTGTCCCCAGGTATTTCTTTTGGCTGTGGTCCAACTTGCCTTCTGTTTCTTATCTGCTTGATCTTGGTGCTTTCCTTTATTTTATTCCTTCAAGGGACTCCTGTGCAGCCCCAGCCTTGCCCCTCCCCCCCAGTGACCCAGCTGTGGCAGCTGGGGGGTTGAGGGGGACAAGGACATCCCATCGATCTGCTTCTGCCCAAAACACGTTGGGTTTTCCAGCTGGGCTGGGTGGGAGAGATGGGAGGATGAGACCTCTGAGGCTGGTGGGTGCAGCCTTTTTGGTAGCTCCTCGAGAGGATTCCATGCCCCACACTGTCTGGCCAGTGTTCCCCATGGCCTTTCCCCACCTGGGGCCCAGGGTTTTTGGTGCCCACCCACCAGTTCTGCAGAAGGGCAGGGGCTGGACAAACATCTCTGCCTTCAGAAAGACCCGGCCCTCCTTTAGCTCTTAATTAAAATAGCGACCAGTGATTTGGGGGTGGGGACCAGGAGTGCCCCAAGTTCCATCCTGCAGTGTGGATTGCAGAAAAGTTTCCTGCCTTTTTTATAAACGCCCCAGAGCTGGCAGGGTGTAAAAATCCCCTTTTCAGCATCCTTTAGAGCTCCCACATACAGCAACAGGATGGTGACTCACCTCCCGTGGGGCTGTGTCTACTATGGGGTAAGAGGGACAGCAAGTGCCTGTCCCGGCTGGGTGGAAAGGGTGGAAAGCACAATCGTTCCAGGACTAAAACAGAAACAGGTTAAAGCGGCCTGAAATTGATACCTGCTTACAGCTTCCCCCAGTGCTCGCCTCGCTTTCAAACAAAGCCGACAGGCAGGAAGACAAAAGAACCTGACACGGAAACAGATATCCGTGTCCGAGCAGAGGCAGCGGGGGGTACAGACAAGACGGTCAGTGTGATGAGAAGTGTTCTGGACAACACTGCGCTGGGCGGGCGGGACACCCAGGGGTGCTGCAGCGCTGCCGGGCGGCGATGTCCGCGCACCT
>NW_010294605.1:0-449 GCF_000700745.2 Antrostomus carolinensis
GGAGGTGATTCTCCCCCTCTACTACGCTCTCATAAGGTTCCACCTGGAGTACTGAGTCCAGTTCTGGAGCCCCCAACACAAGAAAGACATGGATCTGTTAGAATGAATCCAGAGAAAGGCCACAAGGATGACCAAAGGGCTGGAGCACCTCTTCTATAAGGACAGGCTAAGAGGGTTGGGGCTGTTCAGCCTGGAGAGGAGAACGTTTAGGGGACATCTTATAGCAGCTTTCCAGCTTTTCCTGAAGGGGCTTACAAGAAAGCTGAGGAGGGACTTTTTACAAAGGCAGGTAGTGATAGAACAAGGGGTAATGGCTTTAAACTGGAAGAAGGTAGGTTTAGATTAGATATTAGGAAGAAATTCTTCACTGTGAGGGTGGTCAGACACTGGAACAGGTTTCCCGGAGAAGTTGTGGATGGCGCCTCCCTGGGAGGGTTTAAGGGCAGGGT
>NW_010294605.1:489-3890 GCF_000700745.2 Antrostomus carolinensis
TGATGGCAGGGGGGTTGGAACTAGACGATCTTTAAGGTCCCTTCCAACCCAAACCATTCTATGATTCTATGATTAGTTACTTTTAATACGTATCCTACATTTGGTTAGGACTTAGAAATCTTTGAAAAATTCAGATCTCCAATGACATCCACGGAGAAAACATCCTTACCTGATTTGTCCTGCATGTGGCTAGAACAGGTATTTTGTTTTGCCAGAGCTGGAGAACTCCATGTTGCTAAATGCAGAATCCAAACTGCAGCAATACCATGACTGGGAAAACACTTGGTAAATTGCACCAGGAATCCTGTATTTTTCTGAGCTGCATTTTTTATTTGTGTGAGAAACACTCAACAAGAAGTCATTACTTGCCTTTCTTGCATCTTTCCAGTGGCACGGATGTAATATGAGTCAAGAGCAAGATTTTCGTAAGAAATTTTGCAAATCTCAGTGTTGGTTGACAGCTCTATAATCTCTGTCAATACCTTTGACAAACTTTACAGTATTGCAATTTTCTTGATGACATTTGGAGGGGAGATAGGCTGGGGTTATCAGTTTGATATGTCATTCGGTATATCGGAGAAGTCAAGTAATCTGCCTGGGGAGTCTATGTGAACAGGTGAATTATTTAAATATTTTACTGTGTCATCGTGCTCTGCAATCTGAAGTGGCATAATTAAGAACAGTGGATGTCTAATGGGAAAAGCAGATTTTAATCAGATTGTTTACTGCCAGGGCATCTGGAATATTTTCACTTGCCTGGTTTTTAGTTTAAAGGAGAATAGATACAAAGAAGTGTTTACCAGAAAACTGGGTTCATGAACATATTTTGACTTTGAGAATTTCAGAAGCTTATACAGAAGGAAGTAATGAAGGAAATATTTTTTAAAGTCAGTTGTCCATTGTGCAGATGAATTTTGTAGTTTGTAGGCCCAGCAAATGCATGTATTTGCCAAAACCTTTTGAAATCAATCTAGGATTTTGAAATCAAATCTAGGCATCTCACTAGGACTTCCTCTAACAGAGAAAAAGCAGAGATCTGGCAGAGTACTGTAATTTGAAACACCATAATGGTTGCTGGAAAGAGTTCTCAAGGGTTTTGCATCAAAATCCATAATCCTTAGTCCCTATGAGCAACCTGGAGAAGCAGTAATTTTTAACTGAACACTTGGAGTTTTGTCTCTTATATTACTCAGGCAAGAAAGGGTTTTTGCATTGCCTAGCTCAGGCTACTGTGCAGCCTGTCAAATGGAGAGCATCTTCTCAGATTAATGAGCCGCTTATATTTGTGTGTGTGTGTTTGTATCTTTTCTTCTGAGACATTTAATAAGCAAATAACAGTTGCATTCCAGTTCTTTAGTCCTGCCCAATTATCAGATCTGTCATCAGCATGCTAGAGACCACAGGTTAGGGGACTGTTTTTATGGCTGATAAAGCTGCTGTAGGACCTTACCTTAAAAAACAGCAATTTGTCAGAGAAAGGAGACAATACAGGGTGAGGTTGGGCATGTTTTTACTGCTAATCATGTTTTGATTTCTCAGAGGGTTCTCTAGTTGCTGTGCATACAGTACTTTTGTGAACTGTGTTGTATTACACATCAGTGAGAAGACGGCCAGATCTTGTTTTCAAGGCATATATAAGTTTTGGTGCAGGGTAGGATATTAGTCCTTAAAACCATATTTTTTAGAGGGTACATGAACATGACTCAGAGTCCACAGTTAGCATGGCAGCCTGGCACACAAATTATGACATCCATCCCCTGCCTGAAGCTCAGGATAAATGGCACAATGAAGGTAAGCTTAAGCAAGTCATCAGAGTGATTCACCAACTGGATTAGCAAAAGAGAAAAATCCATGAGGCTCACTGTGATGTCCCACAGGCTTTTGTTTTCCATGGAGCTGAGAGTGCATTATTTCCAACAGACAACCTGGAACAATGCAAACTAGCATCATGGAGTGAGGTGCACTATGAGGTGTAGCCCACAGTCAGTGGGACCCCTCAGTCACACCCTGCTTTCTGTGTTTTCTTCTGCTTGGAGGTTGTAAGGAGGATTGGGGCTGCAGGAGGGAGGAGTTTGCATTGTGTCCTGGTTGCAAGTGAAGCACCCCTATCAGTGATTTCAGTTTCTAGCTTGACTTGAATGTGCATGTGTGTTTTTCCTCCCTATGAATTTTAAGCCCCTGGGCTGAGTTCAGCCAAGTCTGAAAAAAGAACAGCATTCTTGACAGTAACTGAGTTTCATTGAGAAGGTTGTCTGGGCAGAGAGGGAGAACACAATGCCTTCCCTATTCAAAATGCTCTAACATGAGCCAACATGTCTGGGCATCAACCACCAGAGAATCCAATAAATGGATCCTGATCCATAAGAAAGTGAATAGGGTGGCTCTTCACCCTTTGCACTTGTCCCTTGCATTCAGTAGCTGAAATGGTGGTCAGCTGAACAAGACACACAGCAGAGAAGGGAGCGTGAAAAGGAAGTGGAAAAAAATGCAGGACAGTGATCGACTAGCAGGAATGCTAGATCTCTAGACAAACCTTGCACAACTGGGGAAACAATGAGAGCGGGAACTGTGTTCAGAATATTTCAGAGCTTACAGATCTTAGCACAGTTAGAGATTAAAAAAGAAAAAAGAAGGCAAAGATTGTTTTAACTGTCTCATGAAGTAGATGAGAGGTGAGGTATGAATGAGGCATGATTTCCAGAAATAATAGCAAAGGCATTGGAACAAGTGATAAGGTGATTTCATGTAAACTCTGACCCAAGACAAACTAAGACTTAAAATGAGACTGTTTTTCTTTACCTATGGCCAAGAACCAGAAGGGTTACCAAAGCGCAGAGTGGAGATCTCCGATATTTACACGTAACTTTGGAAGGATTTTCAAATTCCCTAGCTGAAGGACAGGATCATTTGCCATACTTGTAATTTCAGCATGCAAGAATTATACTTGAGAAAAACAGATATAGTTTCCAGAAATGCTTTTGCATAGCAGGGATAGATGAACTATCTGGGGAAAGGATTAAATTTGTGGAAGACACTTGAGAAGAGAAGACAATCAGCACTACAAGAAATCTAGGAATCAGACCAGAAGCAGTCTTACTCTTCCACTGCAGGAATCACTGCTAAGAGCAAGCTGCAGAAAAAGAAGAATACTTAGAGTGCAAGAAGCCTGGAAGTGAGAGGCATCTTATGTGCTTTTTTTCTGAGAAGAAACAAAGAAGAAAAAAGGAAAAAGACAATGTAGACAGGATGTAGAGGCAAATGCCAGGGCACATGCAGTGTGACATGAAGAGGACTGGAAATACTCTCTATGTCTCCACTGAAGCAGGTGACTTTCTCTCAGACTTGAAGCTGGTGGAGGGACAATCCAATATTCTTTCTTCTCTCTTAATTATTTATTCCAC
>NW_010294605.1:3928-10266 GCF_000700745.2 Antrostomus carolinensis
AGCAACAAAGAAGGGAAGATTTGGTTTTTTACTTAAATCGCTCAATGCACAAAAGTATTTTCTCTTTTAAGCCACTTACCCAAAACTGTAATGTTCTCTGCATCTTCTTCCTCTTTGAGGTGCTGATGCAAAACTTACTAAAATTAATGGGCAGATCTTGGCCATGGTATATTTTGGGTTAATATGATATGTCTACAGTGTCAGCCAGGCCAAGATGTGAGCTTGTTCTCAAGTTCATAGTCATATCTAGTGCACACAGCAGACACAAAAATACTCAGTGAAACATATCTGTCTCTGAACACAGAGTCTAGATCTTTCCCAATTAGTTCAACAGTGCTAGGGCTCAGGTGTCAGCATGGAATGTATTTGTCTGTAAGTTTAATTTTCAGCATTGTCTTCGGCATAGCTTTCCTGTGGGTTATGTTCTCACAGTTTCCAACTTTCTCAGACTGTTACCAAAATGCAATTTGGATGTAGTCATCCTGTTGGTAAGAAGAATTAAGTGGCTTGCATGGTTTATATAATACCTTGCTGGATTATACCAGCTAGCCTCAGGAGGAGAGAATAAGACTGGGCTCTGCTTGGTTTCCTGCTAGAGACATAGCCAGAGAGGCCAATCACAGTGACATTGCCCTGCAGATCAGCCTCAGATAAGCTGGCTTACTAAATCCCTTTCCAGCTGGAGATACTTCCAAACCAGCTGCTTCTGTACACTGTGTGAAAGCTCTGAATAGAGCAGCAGCCAGGCACACAGTCTCCTAAAAAGACTTAGCATGCACAGAGTCATGGTGATTAGCAAGTCTGGGTCAGCTCTTCACCTCACAGTGTGAACTGCACTGATGAAAAAGAAAATTATTAACCATCGTCACCACCTACTATAAAGTACCTCAGCCTGGCTGTAAAGAGCAAAAAGAAAAGTTTTTGCCTCTCTGCTTTTTCTCAGAGTGACCTCTGCCACTGAATCAGCCCCAGTGCAGTGGTGATGCATGGGCTGGGAACCCCAGGCAGTATCTGTGCTGCTCAGGGGGCCTGACGCAGGCTCTGGCTCAGACAAAGTGTGCTATTTCAGTAATGGAAACCAAACCATGTGTTTGAAACAAGAAGTTTCTTCTGAGTGCTGGAGAGAAGAGTGGGTATTTGTGAGCTTAGAAAACACATCAACTTGCCATGAAGCCCATGAAAAATAATCTTTGTCTTCTTGAAAACAGTCTCTTGATTTGTGCCTGTTAGATGAAATGCATTTGACAATGTTTTGAAGTTACATTATGGTTTGTTTTTAGAGATAACATATTTTTTAAAAGGACTATAAACAGAGTGCTAAAGTTATTTTTTAAAAATTGAATTATCTTGGAATTGTTTATGAACCTCCTCCAAACCATCACAGAATTGAAATAAAGATAAAAATGAGCTCAGTGGAATTCGGATCACTAAGCCCAGCTCACCCCAGACTGCGGTGCTCTACAGAGCTGGTTTCTGTTCACTCTCCCTTTTAGCAACTCTCTCTCCAAAAATGGCTCCAACATTTTCTAGATAGGAATGTTATGCACTTCAAAAAAATTGTTTTTACTGTTTGCTCAGTTTATTTCAGTGTTTTATTAAATCTTTAGAATCAAAGAATTAAGATTTGTGAGCAATAGCGAATCCCACAACAAAACCTGTTAAACGTGTGTGGCACTGCTCTCTTGGCTGCTGTTTCTGTGGGGTTTAGAAACTACTGTTTGCAAAGGGCATGTTTTTTTGGCATTAAAGCTCGATGCAATTGACCACATATGAGAAGGCCTTTTAAATTAATTGTCTCCAATGATAATGGCAATTACAAAGAGAGGCAACTTTTTAGCATGGAAATTTATCCAGTGGGCATATGCAAAGACTCTCTATTCATGTACTTTTATATTTCTACTGAATACATTCTCTCTGAGTTGAAGGAGTATTTGCAAAATTGATTTGGAAGCTTAGAAGCAAATTTTCAAACTCTAGAAGCACAAAGACTTTTGGTGAATTATGTTATTTGGTTGATCCTTCTGTATGTAAAGCTTATGCTGCACATAGAGATATTAATTAGTTTCTCCAAGTGCATATTTCAGAGCATGAGTCGAGTTCCTGAGAAAACTTATAACATCATTCTTTTGCTATTTTGGCACCTATCCTCCATTTCTCATATTGGAAGTAATTTTATATACAGGAAGAAGCAGCACTAATACTTCCAGAAAAGGAAGCAAGACATCTCAATTCTAAGTTAATTTGCCTCCTCCATCAGAAATTAATCACAGCATTCTTCTACCTCTACTGTGTTTCCTATAAATATGGCCTGAAGACTCCAACCCAGAACCACAATGCTAAATATCATAATTGTCAACATTAGTGTGGTGTTATATCCATGGAGGACCGGATTCTTCTGGATCCTTCTTTTGAAAGGTCTTCAGTCTACCCTGCAACCTGGAATATTTTGGCTCGTGTATAGGGAATGAAAGTGAAGCTAGGACTTCCCCTGGTTACTAAGATAGTGTTAACTTGAAAGTTTCAAAACTTAAGCATATTTGGACTTTCAGGCTACTGCATACTGCAGTGCTATGATAACAAAATTAGTCTGAGTAAATTGATGTAGATTTGGGTAACATCGCAAAATTGTTATCAGCATTTTCAGTTTCTGGGGAAACTTTGAAATGTGAATAAAAGCAGTTAGACTTAGGGGTGAGGTGGGAGTGGGGAAGTCTTTAGTCTTTTCTTGTTTTATTTATTGAGTATAAAATGGAAAGTGTTGGGCAACTATAATTACTATTGTAAATATCGCTGCCTATAATTATGCTATTAAATAATACCTTTGTAAAATAGCAGTATTTTTTTTGTGGAGATGTGCTAGTGACTTTTATTTTATTTTCAGTTCTAGAAATAAGGCTTAATTTGTTCCACTGAAAAGGCTCCTTTAATGGAAAAATCTATTCTTACATCTTGATTGTCAGGTGTCCTGGTTTTTTGTAAACACACATATTTTTTAAGTTGACTGTTGAAGAAACAAGATGCACTGTAATGAAGCTGAGAGTGTTCAATAAAGATCCTAAATTTCTGGCAGATAGCCAAACTTTTCAGGATTTTCAGGGAAACATTTATGGAGATCTGGTAATACTCTTCTAAAATTTTATTTTCTTTTAATGTCCTTATAAAATAATTTCATAGACTGCATAAAGGATTCTTATTGTTTTAGTTTGTTGTCAGTATTTAAGTAACAGTCACACTTTTAGCGAACATTACACAGTTTAGCAGTTGGGTGCCAAAGCATTGCTTCATTTTTTTGATGAAAAAATGTGTTTCATATGAAGTAGGTCAAGGACATAGTCAGTTGTTAATGTTGACTGGCTGCTAGTAGAGGACGAGAAAAAGAAATTCTGTATTAACTCTAATCTTACTTTTACCTTTCCACTTATAGTCACAAAACCATGACAAAGAATTATAGAAGGGAAACCCACTTAAGTACAAAACCACTCTATTTTTCTTATATTGCCATTAAAAAAAAAAAAAAAAGAAAGAAAAGGAGTTACAGGTAAATGCAGTACTCAACAGTAGGTTTAGAAGGAGGAAATCATAATGAAGTTTTAGGATCATGCCTTTCTCTTTCAGAATCCCCCTTGCCTAGTTTGGGTGTCTCATGCTTTGGCAGTGGCCACTGTTTCCTGGTGGCAGCCGTCTAACTCAGGCAGATAAATTCATCTAGACTGTCCCTCTCACAGTCAGGTGTGGCGATATTCACCTTAGGCTTTTTCACTTGGCCTTTGAATTTGGGGGAAGGTACAGTCTGGTATGGAATTTAATTAGTTTGAATCAGCAGTATTTAAAGTTGGACTCAGAATGGGGGAAAGACTCTGCTCAGCAAATAGTGGTTCTGGTTCTGGCTTTGTGGGCCCAAAACTGCATGAAAGGCAACTCTGGAGCAGAATCCTTGCTCTGGGATTTTTACTTCCCGCTGACTTCACCAGGGTCATGTGTTTACACTCTCCTTTTTCTCGTAGATTTAAGGGAGGAGTTCCAGAAAAAAGATGGATTTGCTCTTTCTCAAAAGTAATTCTTAAAATACTTTTAGAAAATACTTCTACAAAGCTTTGGTAATTGGCTAAGGCTGAGAAATGAAGTCTGCTAAGTTTTTTATCACGAAGATAAATTTGTTGAGTAACTCAACTCTTCACAGTAAAAACATTGTTATAGGTTTAAGTAAAAAAGGAAAATAGATACATGCATTAAGGTTCTTTTTTCTTTCAATTCAAAATACAGTTTCAATAATCTGAAGCAAAGGGGTTTGATTTATCCGAAGCACTTAATACCTATGCAACTGTATCCCCATTGAAATAGAAGGTAAACACTGCAGAGAGCAGAGCCAGGTTAACATTGAGCACTCTGAGTGTTTTGGATTTTTGGGGTTTTTTTTGACTCCACAGTTTGTCAGTTGCTTTTCTGTGATGATCTTCTGATTTCTCTATGAAAAGAAAAAAAAAAAAAAAAAAGACTAAAGGGGAGACACTAGGATGATAAATCTTACTACCCAGGAACCATCAAAAATATTCCACACTTGCCTTCTTCATAGACTATTTTTGCAGGAGTTAAGTTATAACTTTAACACCTAAGTAATTGGATAAGATTATTTCATGCTGATTTTTTTTAATCTAAATTTTTATTATGTTGAAGATTCTTCCAATAAAATGATCATTCTTTGATATTTTTTCCTCATTGAGCTACCTTAGTATTTAATTGTGTGTGTGTATGATTATTTGATGAAGTCATTTTTATGCAACACAAAGACCAATAAGACAATCAGTAAGAGAACACTGCTAAAGACATGATATTCTTTTTCCTTCATGTCACTGCAGCCAGATTCCATGTTTCAATCTTTCTTGCCATAGAGGAAGCTATTCAAATGTATGAGTTTCAGATTTACTTATGGCATGGCCTTTTAGATGTACATTTATTACAACTCTCCTTAAACAGCTTAATGAGTAAAGGCAGCCAGGAAAAAGAATAGCAAAGGGTGTTATTGCTGGCATTTAAACAGAGCAAAACCACATTCACGCTCACAGTGGAGAAATATTTTATGGTCATGAAGAAAAGATTCATCCCAAAGGACACAATTTTTCGCTGCAATTTAAAACTGGCTGCCCTGCTCAAGCACTGTGCAAGAAATAGTTTTGCCATCTCTGACCTACAGTTGCTCAGTGTGTTTCTGCTCTTTGATACTGGGAAACTGGCTGCCAGACTCTTCTCCCCAAAGTGTCAATTAGTTTGGAATTCATTTTAGACTTCTGTGATAAGTGTAATAACATGAACAAAGATGAAGATGGCATTCTAAATTGTTCTAATGAAGGAGGATTTAGTAAGATTCGTGTAATCACCGTGCCTGTTATTTTGGTTGCATCACCTAATTGTCAGGCTTTTTCAATACTGTATCATCCTCATCCTGTAGGATTTTGGTTTTTAAACTGGCAGATCATTCAAGTTGCAAATGTAGGTTGAATTTGAGTTGAATCTAAATTGTTGCTTCTAATTAGTTTTCAATCTCACCTATCTAATGAGAGGCCCACTGTGGAAAGATCCTGTCTTGAAAAAATTATTTCAGTTTGAGACTTACTAGGGTGAAGTCAGTGCCTGACAAGTTGTCATTGTTTTCACTCAAAGCCTACTCTTCACCTGTGTGTTGTCAGCACTAGCTTCTCAGTCATGCTCAGTAGCGGTAGTGACTCTGGACCTTTAAAGGTAGAATATATGAGCAAAATGTTATTAAAACATTTTTCCTTTCCATATTTCCCCTCGGTGAGTTGGGCTTTTCTTGACAGTAATGGTTAACAGTGTAAGAAGTGTACTACTTGAGAAAAGGTGTAGATCTTGCCACTGAAGGAGAAAGATCAATTCAGTTTATTCTGCATGAGACCTGAGGGAGCTATTCACAAAGCTGAGATGGTATTATTAGTACAGCTGTAATTCTTACCATGTATGAAATCTCTCTGCTGATTTTGACATCCTCATACTAAGTGCCATGTGAGTGTATCTGTCATGATAATAATGGGTTGTGGACTACCAGCGCTATGTACAAGCTTCTAGCACATCTTGATCTCTCAGAAGGTTAATGGTTTTATGTGGACCCCAGCTGCTTCCTCAGCTGGTGAGGCAGTTCACATTTATAACCCTAATGTTTTATTTCAAGATGGCTAGGGAAAACATCCCAAAATAAGCTGTGGCAGCTTTAGCAATGAAAAAGCAAAACTAAATCTTAGCAATTAGCAAGCCATGTTGTGGTGGTTTAATCACCACACAGGTAGGTCACACAGTCCTGCACTCGCTCCCCCCACCTGGTGAGA
>NW_010294606.1:0-5263 GCF_000700745.2 Antrostomus carolinensis
TAATAACCCATTATAATTATATAATATATAATATATATTATTTAGGGTAATAACTAATTAGGCAGCAATTCTGCAAAAAATATTTTGGAGCTAGACTGCATCTTCAACTGCACATGAGATGACAATGTCCTGTTGCTGGGGAAAAAAAAAGGATAATGTTTATATTTCTCATTAGGATCTACGATAACAATTCTATCTACTGAACCTTCAGATGACTGTGGAAGTGCTATCTCCACTTTACAGCACATTCAGAAAGTGGTCAACTAATTCACAAGCTTCCAGAGGAAAGCTGTGAAAAATGTTCATTGTTCACAGCCAAAGACCTAGAAAAGGTGAACTTGCAAGAGAAGTTTGAAACAATTGGGACTTTAATCCTAAAGAAGAGAAAACTGAGGTGATATGTAATGTTCTATGTAGAGACTGCTATAAGGAGGAAAGAAATTGTATTTTCCATGTCTATGGAAGACTGGACAAGAGATGATTGGCATAAATTCAGCAACAGAAAATTAAGTTGAACATTAGGCACACTGGATGTTGGAACAATCTCATTGTCAGAATAGTGAAGGCTTGGAATGGACAAGTACAATGAGTAGGAAAGGCTATGGACACATCATCTCTGAATGTATCTAAACAAGCAGGTGAGGAAAACACAGGTTTTGGAGAAAGGGTGTGGAGAGGACACTTTGCCACTTAACTTTCTTTCTGGGACTTGATTTTTCAAGTTAAAGTAGTAAATTATTCAATACTAAACACATCAGGTGGAACTGACCATTTGTACTCCAAAGAATTTACAGTAGTAAAAAAAGTCAATAAGGGTAAAATCAGGCAAACTGTGCAAATATTTGGTCATTTAGGGCAAATTACAATCAAGAAAGATCAACACTGGCTTTTTTTCGGTGCTCTGTGGTAGAAAATGGTCTTAAGGGGAAGTTGAAAGGGAAGAAATGAGAGCTCTGAAGAACCAGTTAAAAATGATTATTCCACAAACTCTACCAAGACAGAAATCCCAGGAAAGTCCCTATCTCTGAACCTACAAAGTCGGCCTTTCACTAAATGCATGTATGTAAACAGTGTACTGCCCTTAGCACACTGTAATCTAGGACAAGCATCTATCACAGACATGCTGAAGCTGCGGTTTCCTAAAGAGCTGAGCTGAATTACTGGTTTCTCACAACCAAAAGAGAGACATTTTGTGGCCATCCATCTCTGGCCTCCAGCCGCATGGTCCCACCCCAACGCTGTGTTGGTTCTCATGTTTAGTGCCATCTCTGTGGGCTGACTCAACATAAAACTGCTGTGTTTTGTGCTGGGCTATTTTTGGGCAGACTAGTGAGTTAATGAGGACATAGAGCAGGGGGTCTAGCGAGTGCCAGCCTCAAAGTAAGAAGCAAAAGCTGGGAGAATGGGGCAGCTGCATCAGGATTCCTCTTTCCAAATCAGTGAGTTATTAGGTTGGTTCAGTATGTCTTGTGAAAACTATAGCTTTGCTTCCATGTAGAGAAGTTCTAATTCCAGCTTGTAAGAAAACCAGAGTGTCCTGGTTTTACTAGGATAGAGTTAATTTTCTTCTTATTAACTAGAATAGCTGTGGTTTAGGTTCAGTATGGGATTTGTTATGAGAGGAATGTTGATAAAGTACTAATGTTATTAGTTGCTGCTGGAGCTCAAGGCCATTGTGTTTGGCTAGTTTGCGAGTGCAAAGGACTGGGAGGGGAGAAGCGTAGTAAACAGCAAACCCCCAAACTGGCATTTGGATGTGCCAATTAAATATTCTATATCATATCACATCATTCAGTATATTAACCAGGGTTGACCCGGAATTGGGGGTATTCTCTCAGGGATCGCTCAGGCTCGCTATTCTGGAGTTTCAGTTTTGGGACTGCCTTGGCTCCGGGACTGCTGGTTGGCACAAGTTGGGCATCAGTTGGCAGGTGGTGAGCAATTGCTCTGTGCATCACTCAATAATATATTCTGTTATTACTGTTGTTATTATTATCATAATTTTATTTTAATTAGTAAATAGTTTTTATCTCAACCCCTGAGTCTCCTTGCCCTTTTCCTTCTAATTCTCTCCCCTACTCCCTGGGAAGGGGGCAGAGTGAGAGAGCAGACTGTGTTTGGTTGCAAGCCAAAAGGGTGAAGCCACCACACAGAGGAATAATGCAAAAAAAGAGGAAAATCACCAAGAAAGCTTATGTTGCTATAAAATAATTAATGCAAGGGGAAGGAAAAAAAAAGATTGGAAGTTAGCTAGACAGGAAGATGGAAATATGCTCTTGATTTGAGGTTCTTTGTTGCACTCCCTTAACTGCATGGTCATGGCTTGGCAGCTGTTCAGAATTCAGGAGGCATTGTGTAAGCCTCTGATAGGAGGGGTTTCCTTTGATGAGCTGGCCATTGTGACTTTACAAGAAATTGTACAGTACTTCCTCTCACCCATTACAAATCACAGTTTTCTGAATGAATTTTCTCCTCTTTTGTCTTTAACAGTTTAACCCTTAACCTTTCTGACTCATGTTTTCTATTCTAGTGTAGCATGCAACCCAAGGTGAAAATGGGGACAGCCTGCACGAACAAGACTCAGCTGCCTGCGGTCTGACAGGGAAACTGAGCATTTCGTGGAGCAGTGCTTGTGCGGAAGAGCAGTTTGCAGGTCTGGTAGTGTGGTATGAGCAAAAAAAGCCTCTCTTGCAAGTCAAATGAAGAAAGCCAGGCAACTATTGAACCTGTTGGTGATTCATCTGTACTCTCCAGTTTGTACTAATTGCTAAACTCTGGAGGTGTGATGTGGGCAACAAGGGTAAAATGGTATAATTAGGGAAATGACCCTTTCACAATTAGAGGAATGAATTTGTTTGAAGGTGAGAAAGATGACCAAATAGCTAATACAACTGTCAGATATACTGGGATATATTCAGCAGTGACATAAAAATAATGCATCACATTAGAATACCTACTGGGAAATAAATCCTTGCTGCCCAAGACAAATATAGGATTTTGTGAAATATATGTGTCATAAAAAGAGCTAAGGAGGGACAGAAAGGGTATATTCAAAGGTGGAGTCCCCCTTAAGGTCACTTTTGAGTACTCTGAAATTATACTGGAAAGTAAGGAATCAAAGCCATGGTGTCTTAGCAAGCATCTGCCTTGGGTTATGAAAGGCCTTTGAGTCTTTCCTTGTGCAATCAGCATAAAAGTCACAATATGCGAGGACCTATGTCCAAAGGGCAATAAAAAGGAGATAGGGATTTTTTTCATTCAACCATGATAATGGAGGGTGCTAAGAGTCCTGAGCAATGGTTGAAGAGATGGCACCTTCCTAAGACCCTCTCAGAAGATATTAGGCCACAGCAAGCTCCCTGGGGTCATGTTCTAAGTGGTTTACTGCTAAAAGGATTAATCAATACGTGAAAGAAAGGCCAAGAGGATGTTTGCTTCCCAAATCAAGTGATGGTATCATATTCTTTCTCCACATATGGAAAAGATCTTTTTTTCCATAAATAAAATAATATGTATTTTATCTAAATAAAAATAAACATAAAAATAAAACCTCATACATTTTCAATATAAATACAGAAAAGACTCAGAAAGTCTACGTCCTCCCTCACTGTTGTCCTGAAAGGTTGATAAAGCTCTTTATTGATCTGAGTTCTTGGGACAAATAAATACTTGGTAGGAAGAGAGAACCACTTACTAAAAATACTGTGGAAAACAAGGATAAGATCCTGAAATGAAATGATGGCTGAATCTAGCCCAGGAGGCTGGTGAATGGAGCTGGCAGGTAGCAGACAGCTTTCTGCTAAAACATGTACTGTTGCCCTGAGAAAGGGATTACAGCTTTGAGTCTCTCCCTTTAAAATGTCACGCAACAGCCAGTATGAAAAGACAGCATAAAATCTCCCCTGTAACACCTACAAAACTTTCAGAAGTAATTTGATATCTGATATACTGCTACTTTCCCTGTCAGACTGATATCACTTTGTTCCTGCTTGGTCTATCCATGTAAACTGACTTCTTGTCTCTCATCTATGGGAGATGATTCATTCAATGCTTGTGAAGTGTCTGTGTTGGGATGTTGCAGTTGTGGGGCTCATAAAGGTTATTTCTGTCTAAATTGCATTGCTATGGGACTAAGCGACTGCTGTACCTCCAGTGTGATGTTAGGAAAGAGGAAGAGGAGGCATATTTTAACAGATAATGGGGAACATATCAACACCTGTCAAGCAAGCCAAATACCTTAACACATTTTTTTTTTTATTTCCTGTTTTAGGATTTCTTAGGTTACATTTATGACCTAATTTTACCTTTTGTTCTGTTTCTCTTCCCTATTTGGCTACTGTCAGTTGTGTGCAGGGCACAGTGATGCTGCACCTGTCTATCATCATAATAAGGTCTAGAATGTTCACCCTCTTCTAGATTATATTCTGCACAGGAGAGGAACATAGACTGCAAAAACCAGGGACATTTATATTAGCACATCAAGTCCTTCAGCTGCTACTGTGGTTTTAGTTTTGAACAGTGCTATAAGCACTTTAGACAGTGAAGTGTTGCTGTCATTTATCAGAAGGAAAAAATTCTGAGAAGGGAAAGCATCTTTTCACTCATTTTACCATTTGATGTGTGTATTTGAGTCATAGCTTGTCAAAGACTGATGAACAAGGTACACTCATGTCATTTTCTTCATACAGAGCATCTTTCCTTTATGAGTCTCAGAGCTCTTCACCAGTTGTCCTTCAGTCAGCAAGTGAAGTACAGATGGTCAAGTTGAACTCTGTTACTAGTTCAATGCCTCTGTAAAATCAAGTGGACCTGAGTACTAGTGAATTAAAAAATGGCTATTGAAGGGACTGATCAGTAATGATTAAAGGTTATCATGGTGTGTGGCATCATCTGGAAATGTGCCATATGGCACTATCTCAGGCGATGTCTGGAGGATATCATGTGCTCCAAATTTTCCAATAGGCAGCACAGACAAGATTGCTCTGAATTTCACCTCCTATACAGAGTTGATTTTGCAAGCCCGCATGTTGCACTGAAGGAAGAAAACACACATTCTTAGTTTCATGTTGTGAAAATGTTACATTAGTTCATATACTGTGAGCTGGAAAAAAAACCCAATCAAAATGAAATTTGCATTTTAGGGCTACACAGAGTAAAATGTTGTATAGTACAGCTGTGGTGACTCTGAGCTGCTCGGCTGGCACAATGATAGAATGTACCGTGGTCATCTTTTATTTAAGTAATAAATAGCCAGAGAAGTGTA
>NW_010294606.1:5294-13077 GCF_000700745.2 Antrostomus carolinensis
TCCATAGTTGCAAAAGAAAAGGGGTAAAAATTCATTTACATATGTCTGAGTATTGTCTCCTTGTAAGATGATCCCTTGTTGCCTTACAGGACTTTCATTGCCCTACTGTGCTAGAAGGAAAAGCACTTGGCCAATGTAATGATACCCCACTGGCCTCATTGAAGTTACTCCTGGTTTATAGGACTCCATGTGTGATGAGACTCAATCTCCATGATTTAGGCCAAGATAAAAATGGGTAGATCTTAACAGAACATAGTACCTAGGCTTCTCTTAGTGGGAAAAAGAGAAAATGCAGCTTCTGCTTTTCATCCAAGCAAGTAGCTTCTGCTTCTCATCCAAGCTACACAGTAGTAGAGTGGACTCTAGTAAGAATATGGATGTGGGACTGGATCCAAAAGGTTTCATTTGGCTACATTTCCTTGGAAACTGTTTGCAGACAACGAAGAGGTAAATTCTGTTTCAGTAAATGAGATGGGTCCCTGAAAGGGTGTGAGATACACTGGTTTGCGTACAGCTAGCAGATACTCATCCTTAGCATGGTTGTGTGCATTCTAGCAATGCCTGGTGTGATGGAAAAGGAATCTGGCTGCCATGTTCAGCTCTGTTTAGTGCAAGTATAAACTGGGAAATGCTTTGCATTGACCAGAGTAGCCTGGTAACTCAGGAGGATTTCAAACCTTGTATCCTTCTGCTACTCCATCTTCCTCCTCAGCTTCTCTGGGTGCTACGAAACCACAAGCCAGGACTGTGAACTCCAACCCCACAGCAAGGCGGGGGGAGGAACTGCTCACAGCATTGCAGAACAGGAAAGGGAAGTCTGAAAGGGCAGAACACCAGCAATTTTGTAGTTGCAATGTACAGCTATTTTGATGCAGGAACTAGGAGGAAACATAATAGAAAGCAGTGAAGAAAGCAAGCAGTTTCTCTTTTGTGGCTTAACTCTAAGGGCTAATGACTGTAATAACGTGGTGCACGTGATGTTGTTACGAAGTCCCGTTATGCTACAGGCATGACATAAAAGGCTAGAAAACCATGGTCCAAGACATAAGCCTGGTAAAGTGAGGAAAACTGAACCAATCCCTTCATTGTGCAATTTTGGGTAGGAAAATTGCATTCCATTGAGTGGGTTTTTTAAAGGTGATTTGGATGGATAACACTGTGTTGCGTCTTTTCTTTTTTTTTTTTTTTTTCTGCTTTGTAACATTTTAAGAGTGCTTGAACAGTTTGATAAGGTTTCCCAAAATTTTCTTAAGTTAAACAGTAGGATTGTGAAGTTCAGTTTCCTCTTAGCTTTGCTTGACTTTGTTTAGTATGTGTTTGTTTTTCTGTGAGATTTTCTTTGTCCGTAATTACATGATACATTGGCTACTTCGGAAAAATAGGATTAGGAGGCTGGCTACTTGTTTGCCACCATGTCACTTGATGCCAACAAAACTGATTTAAGGGGGTCACACAATAACATGCCTCACTTGAATACTACTAAAAAAAAAAGGTAAACATGTTTCTGGTAATCACACCCTCAGAGTATTGCCACTCTAACACCTTAATGAAGTAGCTCAGCTTTTTAAAAAAGACCTCCTTTCTCTCTAGAGTGTAAAATAGTCATTGATGGTAAGTAGCTGCTGTGTAACATTTAATATTTGACTAAATTTCCTTGTTATTCTCAGAAACGCATACTTCCTTTTTGCTCAGGACTCTGTAGGATCTTCTTTCATGCACACACCTTCCCACACACATGAAGGACTAGTGTCAATGAATCTTCCAGCTACCAGTCAAAGGCTGCAAGCTCAGACCATAAAACATCCTTCTCAATCCATGGGAGGTTAAGCCCTAGCCATAACTAATATGAAATGCACGATGGCTGCATGTTGAGGGCGTGAACCAGATTCAGTTCTCTCCTCTGTTATGGCCTCTGAGTGAAGTTATTGACTTGTTACAGTTGAGCTGATCCAGCAGTTCACTGCAGCCAAAAAAAATGGAAGACCTTTTCCCTCTTTTCTTAACTCCACTTCCTGCACATGGGGCTTTCCTCCTTTCTTTATATGCTTTGCTGCTTAGCTGACATTTGACTGACTCAGTCCAACTCTTAGAACCAGCAGAAAAGTATTCACATTTATTTTTTCCAGGTTAGTTCTCTTATGGTTTCATGAGCTGAATTGATTCAGGAAAGGGTCTGTTCATCAGATTTGCCAAAGGAAAGGGAGATCTTTTTGGGAGAGAGAAGACCAATATCTATAGTATATAGCTTCCCTTTCTCTATTTGAAAGGGAGTCACTTCTTCTGTGCATGAATAAAATGAGGAATAGTCTCTGTTCTTCCTCATAGAGTGGTTGTGTAACAACATTAAAGACTGCCAGATTACAGCAGTGAGAAGGAAGTGGATGCAAGTTTTTGCCTTGAGTCTGTCCCTTGTTAACTATTAATAAAGACTTTATTATAACCTTTAGTATTTTTCAATAGTTTTCTTTAAATAACATTTATCTTGGGAAATTTCTTTTCTCTTAAGAAATGCAAAATTAGTTACTGTATGTTCCATCCCATATGTATTTCTAATAGATGAGTTCATCCTTCTGCCTTCTGGCAAGAAAGAAACGTAGAAAACTGCAACCACAGATCCTGTTGCTTGAATCCATCTATTACAGTTTAACATCCTTTTCAATTACCTTTAACCTGTGGTGTTGGATTTTTTCCTTTCCATTCTGATCCATGTTTCTGTGGGTTTTGAATTAAAATATCTCCTCCTTGGTTCCAGATTGGTATCATTTGACTGTGAGACTTTCAATCAATTCTTTCAAGGCTTCTGCTGGTTGCAGACTGACAGCTAATTGAAAAGCAAACCAGACTAATGCAGTTACACAGACCTCTGCCAGTGACAAGAAGAGATCATCAAGAGTCCCTGCAGGAATTGACAGAGCTTCTCCATGTTAAATAAGATTGCAAAGTTTCCCCAAAAAAGCCCAGAGGATGTGCCCACTGAGCACATCAGGCAAGTTACTGGCTGTGGAACATTTAAAATGCTAAGTAGTGAACCTCTGACTATAATTCAAAGGGACCTTATAGCAGCCTTCCAGTACCTGAAAGGTAGAGAAAGCTGGGGAAGAACTGTTCACAAGGGCATGTAGCAATACGACAAGGGGTAAAGGTTTTAACCTAGAAAAGGGTAGATTTAGGTTGGATATTAAGAAAATGTTTTTCAGTGTGAGAATGGTAAGTCATTGGAACAGGTTGCCCAGAGAGGTAGTGGAGGCCCTATCCCTGGAGATATTCAAGGTCAGGCTTGAGTAACCTGAGCAACTAGAGCAACCTGCTCTAATAAAGATGTCTCTGCTTACTGCAGGTGGGTTGGACTAGATGACCTTTGAAGGTCCCTTCCAACCCAATTCATTCTATGATTCTATGGTCTGATGACTAAAGCTCTACTAATGATGAGTGTGTTGCAACATGCATTTGGAAGGATGAAGTGGACCTAAAAGATCAAATTCTGCAGTTGGTTGCACTAAGCTTTCTCTTTTGGTGCAGTGAGGCTGCAGCTGTATAAAGAGAGTCTGGTTCTTCAGTTAGGAAGGCAATGGTGTTAGGAATACAGTCATCCAGAGCTGGCTGAGATGCTGTGCCTGAGTGCGCCATGTCCTGGACAGTACATGTGCTTTTGGGCACTTGACTAGGTGAGAGCTACATCTGCACAAGGCATTTCAGTTGCACAGAGGATGTTATAACCCAGAACCAAGTATCTGATCAGATGACCTCTCTTTGGGGATCTTGCAGCAGGTACTTGAGCCCTCATCTGGAAAGCACTGCCAGCTTTTGACTTCAGGAGCCCTTCTCTCTGCATACCGTGTAAAACAACGTATCTGAATCTTTAGACTCAATAGTCTTTTCTGTGCAGGACTGTTTCCTTAACACAAGACGAATAACACATGCCCTGACCATCTCCCAGAATGCAGTACCTGTTATCTCTGACTCAGTGGAAAGGTAGCTGGTGAAATCCTATGGAACAAAGCTCTGTTTCATGGCTGGCTGGTTGAGTCATGGCATGGACCTTAGCAGAACTGCATTAATAGAAAGGTAGTAAATCAGCTGAGAAACAAACCGTATGGCTCAGAGCTGCCCTGTGCTCTTTGCACCAGAGACAATAGGTCAATCTGTCATCTAAGGTGCCTTGTTACCACAACCTCTGAAATTCTCACAAGGTTCCTAGAAAGTAAGGAAATCCTCCTGGTCACTGTTTTCCATGAGGAACTGACATCTTGATCTCAGAGAAACACACAGTGCAATTTTCATAGTTGTCTGCTAGGTTGGTTTGTTTAGGCTGGTAAATACCCTTAAATATATTCTTCCACCATGAAGTAAATGGGGTTGCAAGCTCTTCCTTCCTCACAGTCTTTTGGTCTGTAACTGAGGTTAGGCCTGAGCTCAAGGCAGTAGGGTCACAGTGGAGGTGAAGTGAACATCCAGGAGCAAAGCTGCAGCTACTTGGTCAGAAAATACCAATATTACAGTTTTGGAGTACCATCACTGAGGCATATGATTGGTCAGCAGATTGAAGAGATCTCAGATATTTTTTCTTTAGTTTTACCTTGAATATTTCCAGCACTGGAGTGCTTACCTTTCAGTGCTCAGGCTACAGGGACTGTGTGTGTGTTTGTAGAGCAGGGTGAAGATACAATTAAGTCCTTGTCATCTGTCAATTATTTCTAACATCCATGTGGCACACTGTCTTTCTATGTGGAGCTACATGTCTTTGCTCTGCAACATATGCTAAGGGCAGAGTGTGGTGCTGCCCTTGAGTGCAGGACAAGCACTCAAGTGAGTCCTGAATGATCACTGCACTGAGCATGTGTGCACGGAGGATGAATGAAGTAATGGTTTGATCCCAGCTATACTCTGTGAATTAGGTTATTCAGGGTACGGGTCTCTAGTGTACGGCTGCCAATTCCAAGGACTAACTGTCAGATACTTAAAAGTCAGCTCACAATATATCACATCGTGCCAAAATCAGAGTACTCCAAGCCTTCCTGCTGGTGTATAGTTGGCTTTTTGCTTGCTCATGTTACACAACAGATCACTGAAACAAAGACAGAGAAAACATGAAATAATGTGTAGAAGAAACTGGCAGCAGCACAAGAATAGGTCAAAGTTATCTAGCTCCTGCCTTCACCAGAAATCGGGAGTGGAGTGTGGGGAAAGAGCAAACTTTTTTTTTTTTCTTTTTTTCTTTTAAAGGTTTTAATTCTTTTGCTGAAACATGTCCAGTAAAGGAGTTCTTGGCATTCAATGCCTAGCTCTACAGGTGTGGGTATTTGTGTTGAGCATGTGGAGCGGAGGGAAACGGTGCTCTCAGTAAAGGTGGCTACAGAACAAGACTCCCATTTCACAAAACAAATCCAAAACATGGAGGATTTTGTGGAGCAATTTCCCTATACACACACAGAGTTCATAAAACTGAACTTCAGGTAGTGGGAACATTTCCTTTTACAAGTCAGTGTGCAAGCCTTTTATCACCAGTAGAGAAGACAGGCAGCCTCTGAAGGCAGCTTGGAGCAGCCTGCAGCTCCATCCCTGTGCATGGGTGAAGTTCTTCTCTTCTGTTGACTAGATGACACTGAGGGGAAATCCAGTACTGTGAGCACACACAGTGTCAACACACATTTGCACTACGGCAGTAGTATGTTTCTTCTCTTTTGCCCCCTCCTTGGAAGTGTTCAAGGCCAGGCTGGATGAGGCTTTGAGCAACCTGGTCTAGTAGAAGGTGTCCCTGCCATGGCTGGGGGCTTGGAACTAGATGATCTTTAAGGTCCCTTCCAACCCAGACCATTCTATGATTCTATGATTCTCATTTGTTTCCAATCCTGTTGAGCCTAGGATACCTATGTTTAGCTTCATAGGAATTACTTTTATGGTTGCATAAAATATACTCCACACATTTTGAAAGGAGATGAGGAGAAGGCAGTTTGAGCAACCTGGTCTAGTGGAAGATGTCCCTGCTGATGGCAGAGGGCTGGAACATCTTTGTTCTTCCTGGGAGAGACCCAGAGCCAACACACAGCTCTCCCCCAACAGAAGTTGGTACTCCATGAGGTTGTGGTCAATATCAGACATTTTCAGTAAAACTCCCACACATTTCAGTGTAATAGCAACCAGTCCATTCAAACCTTTCCCTCCCCAGGTCTAATGGTAACAAACTGACAGGAATAATAATCCCAAATTCAAATTCATGATCTATTTCTAATCTTTTCCTCCTAGAATCTGAATGTGCTCTATAAGGAAACACTGCTTTCTCTCAAGGTATAGAGCAGGAAATTGAGCTGAAGGGGAGAAATTATTCCTCCATATATTGTGCAAAAGGAATTGCCTGGCAGTGGTAAGTGTGTGATAGAGTATCACCAGAACTTCTGCTATTGACTTAATCAGACAATATGACCCTTCCTCTAACACATGGTCATCTTGCTCCATAGGGAGCATCTGAAAAAGCAGAACAGTAAAAATGTAATTCTATCCACTTAAACACACCCAAGCCTCAGAAGATAAGTGGAAAGTATCTATAGGGAAGAATGCTGATCTTGTGGGTGAGACACGAGTCTCTGACTCAGGAAATGCATAGACTTTTCTGTTCTGTCACAAGCTTTTGGTATGATCTGATGCTAGTCCCTTAAACACCGCTATTTCTGTTTCTCTACATTGGTAACATGGGGTTGGCGCACTCCTAGTATTGCTTTCCTATTAGTTCTCTCTTGAAGCTCTGATGCTTTGGTCTTCTAAGACTTTAGAGTTCCGGTAGCAGACTGAAATAAAAATTAAAATCCTTAACAGATTTTTCATATGGCTTTCTCTTTGTTATTAAACAAGTGTGTATTTTTCACCTTTTATGATCTATGTTTGTGGTGAGCACAACTGAATACAAATAAGTTTCATTATATCACTCAATGATTTAAATAAAAGTAAGTTCTACAGTTCTTCAGCTGGCTGCACCCAGTTCATTTTTAAAAACATAAGTTTTGTCTTCACTTGTGAAATATTTATAAGTATCTGACTTGTCAGTACTTTGGAAAAAGTCACTCTTACTCTTTCCTAGTTATTTGCAAAAGCCTGAAGGGTCCTTGAGCCTTCCAGCTCCTCCTCTGGGTGACATTTTTGTAACGAATGGAGCTTAGGGATCCCCTGCTTTGCAAAGCTGGCAAGTTTGGAGCCTGAGAACTGGCATGAAACTGGCATAAACTGATATGAAAACAATGCAAATATTTCTGGAAATGCTTTCTCAAAGCATTTTACCTTCAATGAATCAGTGATTTTGGCAACAACAAGGCTCAGCCTTGCAAGCTAACTTTGAAGTGTTCCCAAGCTTCCGGTATGTCACCCTTCCCAGGCTTTCTCTAGTACCAATCTCAGACTTTTCATGGTTGACCTGTTACTTGTATTTGACTTTTTGTTTGATTTTTCACCAGCTTTCATTTCACCATGAATAAACCAGCTTTTACTATGTGATTTGGAGAGCCCAATAGTTAGGCTCTCTACACTCTCATGGACTCAATAACCATAAAGATGACTCAGTAAACCTCATCCTCAATCCACTGAGACAGGTGACAAAAGCTTCTTTGGCCACAAATATGAAGGATAAGTCTGGAGTGATTCTTCTGTAATGCCCTTGACCACTGTGAATAAAAAGGAAATACTTCTGTTGGAAGAGTCAGTCCTGGGTATTTATTTTACTATCAGCTTTGATGAATGAAGTGCATTGAGCTTTCCACTGTGGTGCTCAATCTATGTGAAAGGTTAGCTTTTTAAA
>NW_010294606.1:13101-36481 GCF_000700745.2 Antrostomus carolinensis
TTCCTGCTCTCTTCTTTGTTACATATTAAACCCTCATCTCTTTTATGTCATTAGTCATGCATACTTTCATTCTGAGAGAAGGACGGGATAGTTTTGAGGCAAAGAAACCGTTCATTTTACTCCTCATGATCTACTCTTCATTCCTTTCCAAGAGCTGGAACATGATGACTCAAAGTTAAACCATTTTCAGAATGTTACCTCCTGTATCTTTGGAAATTTTAGAGTAGTGTGCTCTGGAGTCCAGTGATCTCTATTTTCTCCACCCAATGCATATTTCCTGACTCAAATATGGTCTGAGTGATTGACCACATTTCCTGCTCCCCCTTATTTTAAGGATCACTGGTTTTCTCCCTCTATAGCTGTCTTCCCCTCTGCAATCCTCTTGAAATAAGCATATTTTATTAAACTAAGCCTGATGAAAAATTGTTTTGAAGTCAATGGGAACATGCTCACAGTATTCAGCAGACTGTGTGGATCAGACACATATTAGAATTGACTGTAAACCTTCCACGGGAGTCGTAAGGTCTTTCTTGCCTCAATATCCTCCCCTCCCCCTCCCTTTTTTTTTCTTTCCCTGTAGAATGTGATGATTCATTATGACTGAAACTTTTCTATGACTTTCACTGGGAAAAAGCATGTACCCTCTAAGCCTGCAATCCAGTCCAGCTTCCTGCTCTAGCCACTTCAAAACAGAATGTAAACTTGGTTTTGGTGGGGTTTTTTTGTTTGTTTGTTTGTTTTTTGTTTTTTTTCCTGTCTTAGATGGATACTCAAACCATGAGGCTTTTCTGAGATGTGTCTGTCTCAGGCCTCTTTTCAGGATTTTTCCAACTTTATTTAAATAAATATTTGTTGCACTAGAGAAATTATGCAGTGTTTAGAGTGCTGATCTGTAATGGATGAGAGTGAAAATTAAGTTCCTGCTCTGCACCAGGTAAAGTAAAACCTTGAACTTGGAATTTTCACATTATGGGCAGATGTTCTCACCAATGAAAAGCTGTGGGGTGATTTACTATTTTACCTATGTGTGGAAGGTTTTAAAGTCTCCTGTGTCTCACTGCAGAGCAGGAAAACTTATAAAAGCACACTCATTTGCATGGGTTAGATAAACTCTTTTCTCTGTAGCCTGGTCCCTGTCTGGTGCAATACTGTATCCATTCTGCTAATGAAGTTCCCTTCCACAAAGGCACTGGGGAAAAACCAGTAGATACAATTTAAGAATGAACTTCCCTTTCATTGTCAGCAGAACAAAGGTCCCCAAACTTTCTATTGGAAGTCTAGCTGCAGTGACTACCAATAATGACACAATTTTTGAAAGGTGAGAGAATCTGTTGAATCTCATTAGCATAATCTGCATCTATAGGTGTATCTATATAACATATCCAACTAAGCACTTCCAACAGTGTGCTGCATCGGAGCACTTGAGCAAGCATTGAAACACAAATGCCACAGCAGAGTGACATCCCTCCTCAGTTTTGCACAGCTCACCTCTGGTACCATATCTTGGCTCTTTGCAGGTGCAGTAGAGAGCATTTCTCTGCATGATAAGACCTATTTATGTAACCTCTCCAAATACCCTGAAAAACAGGCACTAACCTTTTCCATGAGCAATGTCTGCTCACCTGTCCTTCACCATCATTAAATAAAAAGTTAAAAATCCCTAATGATATTCTACCTGCTTTTTTACAAAGATCACTTACTGCAGGTGAGTGGGCAGATAAAATGTAGATGGTTATCAGTGCTTATTTTTTCCTGTAGTTCAGGAAAATGTGCTGGAAGATTTAGTTTTAGTATTTCACACTTTAATGATATTATAATTCTTTTGAAAAATCATGATAGATGCAGATATACTGGTTTACTATCTAGCATTTTCCAGCTGATTTTCCAGTGTATAACCCTTCTGTCCCCAACCCTGTACATGCACTGGTTCTGAAATTCTCTGTCTCTGTTGGTACCGGCTTTTGGTCCAGTTTCAACCTCACTGAACTTTTAGCTTCCAAGATCTTTGTTTTTTGTTTATTACAGAGGACACCAAGAGAAAGGATGTTGGAATTTTTGTGGGTTTTGCACATATGTCAGTGTTTAACTGAGCTATCTTGCTTTAGTTTTGTTTGGTTAGCCTGATCTTCAATTCCATCTTGCTAAGAAACCCTCTAGACACATGCTGTCATAATTACAAATAGCTCTCTATGGGTAGAAAGTGGTCACCAAAGAGCTGTGCCTCTGTTCTCACCAAAGCTGAGATTTAGCCTGTGCAGGTCACCGTAACTCTCATGTTCCCCAACTAAGCCCCAGCTTAGAGCTGGGAAAATAAATAGAATTTAGGCATGGGACAAGGGTTACTTCTTGTCAAAAAAAGGGCTGTGTCTCAGTGCTGACACCTACAGCACACTGCCAGATTTGTTAAAATTCAGGTGAAAATGCCACCTTCCCATCACTGTGCACAGCATGGGGTGTAACTGGGTCACAGTGGGACTCAAGGGTTGGGAACCAGAGCTGCACCATCCCGTGCTACTCTGAGCAAACCTGTCCCATAAGGAAGTGACAGAGGGAGGAAAGTGGGAAGAGAAGGTCATGGTCTCGCCTCCTCCTTGAACCATGCATCTCTGGTCACAAACTGGCTCTCATGCTGAAGTGCCATAGCTCTACTGAAGCAAGCAGAACTATGCTGCTTTACACCCATTAAGGTTGTATTTCCAAAGTAAACATGTGCATTTGGTGAGATCTTGTTTATCTCTGTGCATCAGGTGGGTGGTGGCCTCAGAATTAGAGCACATACTGATGACTGCTGTTGTCACGTAATCTCCCACAGAACAGATCGACACAGTAAATCCCATTACATGTGCAGTTGGAAGAAACAGAGAGAAACATTTTCCACCTCCAGTCCCGGGTGACTTAGGACAGTTGTGTAATTCAGCTTTCTTTTTGTGTGGAACCAGCCTTGAAACAATTCTCATGGGTTGGAGCACCTTTTGGTAAATTCACAGCTGAAGGGAAAAATCGGTCATAGCAATAAACTTAAAATAATACTCCTCCAACAAGGACGTCATGCTACATACTTATCTCCTCACCTCAAACCACATCACTTGCATTCAGATGTGTGTCAGAAATAAGAATAGCTATAAACAGCATAATTTATGTAGGCTGGTTCACCTGAGGTCTTTAGGCCTGACTCTCATGCTAGTTACTTCTGTAAAACTCAACAGTATCAGGAAACTGAATGTGTAGGCAACTCTGTGGTTCAGGAAGTACAAAGCTCAGAAGAAGCATCAGAAAATATACACAGGAAGGAGGATTTAAGTGGGTTCAAAGACAGTCGGTAGAAAACAGAACTTCTTATTTTATTCTTTATCAGGTTTTTTACTAAATGAGTTGGTGGAGGGAGCATGGGATGTGGTGGGGGGGACACACACCAACCTCCTTAACCTTATTTTTTTTAGTAATTTAAACCAAAGGTATCTCCTTGTCATGCTGGCTGGTTTTCCAGTGACAAAGACGTCAACACCTATCAAAACTCATCAGTTTGCCATTATTATTTGGGGAGTCTGAGAAATTCTGCCTATTTACTGGAAATAAATATTTATGGAAGTACCAGAAAAGCAAACCTGTGGGCTTTTAATATAACACCCACAGACTCCTAAGACCATACCACTGCTGAAGAAAATGAACTGGTTTTGTACAAGAAGAGAACATCTGCTCTAGAAGAGGAGTGATAGTGTAGCATGGTCAAAGAGATACAGATTTATTAAATCCATATTTTCAGTTGTTTTTATCATGCCACCAAAGACATTCTTTGGAGTGATATTACTTGGGCATACTATCAACCCCAAGGTGAATTTTGTTCCTGTAAAAGATTTTGTGAGATGCTGTTGGATATTTACATAAACCTGAGAGGGTAAGAAATTACAAGAAGGTAAAACTACTTTAAAAAAAAAACATGACCAGATACTCTTAAAAAACGATATGCTTTTTATAAAAAGATGGCTTTTGATAATTTCAGTGCTTAACACAAATACCAGCATTGTGTAGTTGAGTAAAAACTTGTGTTTGAGTGTTTTAAATAGGATGGGATTTTTTTTGTCAAGTTGAACTTTCAGACATTGGGCTGTATAATATATGCTTATAGAGTACTTAGCACAATGTGTCCTGATTTTGCCATGAACATCCAACCACTAGTGTGATAAAATAATATAGATTTTCTTTAAAATCCTACAATAGAATTTAATAGAGAAGTTTATCTCTTCTGTGGAGCTTAATGAGCAAACTCATAAAAAGTGGAGATGTTATAATTCTCTATTACAGTCCCTTACATTTTATGTCATTTTTACCAGGGACTGTTTTATTTCTTGTTTTAACTACTAATTTAACTATAGTTAAAGTCTATTTGACTTCTCTATGAGGTGAATCATTTGACATTTCAGCAGTAATGTCAAAAGACTTGCAGGGAAATTCACCAATGTGAATTTACCAGTTTCAGCAAATTTCAGCCAACCAAGCAATGAGTTTCAAAGCTACCACTGGGCTAAGTGGAGCCAATACTTTGACCTGGTTTTGATACATGAATGTCTAATTTCTTTGAATATGAAACTCTAGAGAAGCTTTTAAAATGGGACCCCATGCAAATCAAAATCTAAGAATGTTTTCATTACTTTCTGTGAACTGAAACTGCTGAGTTTCACATCTCTTTAGATTTTAAGCTAATAAACTGGGGAATTTTCCTGTGTAGGTAATTAAGAAAAGTAGGTATTTCAACTTCAGAATTTTTTTTTTACACTGTCAATTCTATTCTGTGAACAGTTATCAAGCTTCAAAATTCATATTTATTTGACACGGACTTTAGGACAAAAAACCAAGAGAAGTTTTATAGAATGGAAATGTCCCAAAAAACGTTAGAAAAAAAGAACAAACATGACTAGAATGACCATATACACTGGAAATCTTTCTGTAGTGTTTTGTCTTCAATGAGTATTTGGAAGAAATTTCATTTGACTGAAAATTCCAGTGTCTTTTAATATCATGGTGAAGAGTGTTCATATCACTGACCTTACGCATTTAATTATGTTATTTGGCTACTCTCCTTTTTTATTTTTGAGCTGCACAGGGTGTAAGTAAAGTATGAGAAAATCTGTCAGAATTGCCCAGATTGTGGCAAAGGCAGTGTCTTGGGTCCTCATCTCTTACCTTGAACTCCTGACTTTCTTTCTTCTCAAATTGTTATTTTCACTGCCATTCTTAGCCACTGGATATGAACATTAAAGGGCAGTTTAGAACAAATCAAATTTCTGTTTACAACCTGAATAATTCTGATAGAAGCTTAGAAATTCTGCTTTCTGGGAATTTTAATATGTTGATATTTATTTTAGTTCCAAATTAGGGTAAAACAAAACAGTGAATAGAATGAAGCATGGTGAAATGTCACTTCAGTACCATGTAGACATTTACATAAACATAAAAGCTTTGTTAGAGGGGACTCTGGAAGTCATCTGTCCAACCTTCTGCTTGAAGCAGGACAGTCACCAGCACCAGAGCAGATCAGCTGTGGCTTTGTAGCTGAGACTGGAAAAACTTTGTTGACAGAGGTATCGTCAGTCTTGTGTCTGGTCTGAGATAATCAGTAAGGAACATAGTTTTTGGACACTGTACTTTAGTTTTCCCTTCTTGGGTCGGCTTGGGTATCTTCCATGACTGAGGGCTCCTCAACAGTGAAAAGATTTAATACTGCAAGAAATATCATCCTAAATGGGGCAATGGGAACTCGGGCTCAAACAATTGATTCCATGTGCAATAGGAAGAAGAAAAATTCTGTCCTGACCCAACTGTTTCAATTTCCTTGACAGACGGGTGTCCCTCACAAATGTTTCTTGAAGAATGTTTCCTAATTGAACTATTTTCCACGCAAAATTCTACACTACATTGACTAAAAGGTCAGCGTTACTTTTACACAATGCTTCTTCAAAATTAAAATGTTAAGAAACATTAATCTTAACAAAGATTAACTAAAAAAAAATATTGGGAGGGAAATGTGAAAAAATAAATCAGCTGAGCAACTAATATACTGAAAGTCAGTAAACAGTCAAGGACAAAGGAGTTCTGACTCCTACTCACAAACGTTTAACTGATCACCAAGACTGTTTTCTATTTTTATATACACTTAACGTGGGAAACTTCCTTGGAAGTACATGGTTGTTGGCAGGGCCTTGCTGGGACAGGTAGCTCAAGTGTACCTTCCTTTCCACTTCTACTTGGTTCCCTGACTGTGGTGTCCCACAGTTTCACATGTGAAGAGTTGTTTCAGATCCTTGTTATACAATCTGAGAAGTGAAACCCGCATCACCTGACCCAAATACCTTGTGTGAGTTCTGCTGTTAAGGTTGAGAAATAAAGCCAGGAGGAGCACATGATGACACTCTGTTGTGGTATGTGTGCACTAGAACAGCCCTCCTCGCTGTTCTTTCCACTACTTCCCCACTCTTCCTTTTCATGATATATTAGTCATCAAATCATGAGTGAGAGGCATTTCCATGTCATGGTATTTCAGTCATCTAGCACCAGGGACAATGTGAAAATAACTCCAGTTTGCATCACCTGCTGCTTCAAACACACATTGCAAGCTGTTGAATAGCATTTTCTCTCTCTTTCTCTCTCTCTTTTTGACCAAGGTTACAAACTAAAGAGCACAAGACTGTCAGCAAAAATGCTGACACAATCTTCACATTTCATGGGCTAATGAGGTAGAAAATAATTGTTTGATGACATAAATTAATTAGTTGTCACAGAATTTTGAAAACAGACACTGTATATTCCTGTGATTTAATCAGACTAGGGTGACCTCCAAGCATTTATTTTTGAAATGAAGGGGTGCAAAGCACAGGAAAGCAAAAACACTGGCAGAACTTAAATGCAATTTTTTCATTAGTGTAATTAGCTGAGTTTATCAGGGCAGTCAGAGGAGCAGCTGACAGAAAAGCTGCTCTCTGCATGCATCCAACCCTTCATGCTGCACAGCATCACCGTGTTGCACTAGAAGCTGCTGCTTCTCAGCACAACAGACAGCAAGCTGCATGCCACCTTCCTTGCCTCCATAGCAGTATCACTGCAAACACATCTGTGATGTTTTGATAGGGACGGCTCAGGCTGCAGCTCTGATTCTGCTTGTGGAAGAAGCAAGGAGCAGGGAGAAAGACAGCACAAGGACCTGCAGGAAGCCTAGACCCACAGATATTTTATGTTTCTGTACTCAGATCACTTACTACGTATCTAATGTAGTTATTTGCCATCTGGGAGAGGAAACTGAATACTGCTTGCCCTAGAGGGATGTAATGGAGGTAAAATTCATAATAATTAGATCCACGTAATTGCTTAGGTATCTAGAAACAACATTGGAATTGGGAATGTCATACAGAAACCTTTACCTTGATCCAAATTTGTATTCAGCTTCTGTCCTTTCTGTTTTCCGTTATCACCTATTTTACTCCATGTCCAATGCATTTCTGCCAGTGCAAGTCAGGTACAACTCACTGTGAATACAGGATGATTTCAGCCTTATACAATTTATGTTTTTTTACAAACAGGCTGACTCTGAATCCTGTACCTGTCACCTGATTGTTTTCTTGTATTTGGGGATGAATGTACTATCCACATCCAAAGCTGGCTAAAGTATCTGTGCATGACAGCCATAATTTTCCTCTGCTACAGAAGTACATGAGATATTCACGTGGGAATCCTTCTACAAGGTACAGCAGGATCAGTGGGTTTGAGTGCATGCCCAGTTCCAGAAAAAACTCCAGATGGAAGCATCTTGTAGGGAAAAAAGAACTGAAGCATAATTTCTTTGCATGTGGGTGCAACAGTTCTGTTATGGTTCTGGGATTGGCCCAGGGTTCCTGTGAGAATGAACAAGAAAGAACTACGTTTGAAGTGCAAATTTAATGTCAGGTGGAGAGTGAGTTCACCTGGTAGAGTTTTTTTAGGTGAAATACTGTTCTAGTATTAAAAAAAATTGTTGAAAGCCTATAGATGCTTACAGCTTTGCTGTATTTGTCTGCACCATGAGGTTTCAGCATGCCTTAAATTCTCCAGCACATAATAGGACTGGAAATGCTGGTAGATATAAGATCCTGGAACATTTACTTGTCTGTGAAAGGAATAACATGAGCTGATCTTCAGTGGAGTAGAAGTTGCAAGGATCAGCACAACTGGCCATCCTGACTTCAGCCTGGCCAATACATACACGAAGTGGTTGAAGATGAGCTTACTTTAACCATTTTCCTGAACAAGCTACTTGGAGACTTTTTAAGGCATTGATATCACTGTTCCTTTATTGAACAAAAAATCTCTTCCATGCCTAGCATATGCAAGGAGTGTGTTCTTCAGGGAAAAAATCTCATCTTCATGTGTCATCCAACAGTCCCTCAGTAACGGTCTTCTACTCTTCCGAACCCTTCTCTTGCTCTCCACAGTAGAACTTTTCACTGAATATCTCCACATTGGACCTTGGCACTGGTCTGTGTATGGCCCACACCAGTGGAGGAATGGGGACTCTCACAGGTGTTTCAGTGCATGTATGGGCATGTTGAACATTTCAGATAATTTCAAATTAAAAATTGGTACCTATGGGCATTACTAGGAACTTGGAGGTGATAGCTGCCTTCATGCTAATTTGCATAACAATGCCTACAACAGCCTTGGGCTGTAATTTTGCTTTTCAAACTCTGCATTCCCCATTGCTTCCACAATTACAAGGAAAACAATTTTCCTCTTAGTTCTTTTCTGGCCTTACCACCCTGTGAAATAAGTAAAACTCCTTGTTGGCTGAAGAACTCTGAAGAGTAGTTGAAATCAATAGTTTTGAGCATCAACAGTGGCAGCCCCGATGCTGGGGGGAAAACATTGTGTTCTGTTGCTTGTGCTCAAGGAAAGAGAAGAAAGATAAAGGGACTTTTGGTGGGAACTGACGGAAGCCCATGGGCCGGCTACAGAAGGGAAGGGTGTTGTTCTGCAGGTTCATTCATGCCCTTGAGCATGAAATGCCATTTTCGAGAGCAGTTCTGTGAAGCTGTGTATATTTTCCCCTCCACTTGGGAGGGACCATTGCCCTTCTGACCTTGACAAGGCACAGGAAACCACTGGAGCCAAGGGTCTTGTTGTCACTCCTTCCTCTCCTCCCTCCTTTGTTTTGGAGTATAGACAAATAGCAGAAATTGTGAAGTACCCACTAAATTACTGTTATTGGTGCCGGGAACCAACATATAGGTAGCTCAGGCAGATATCTGAGAGACTGGTATCCTCTTATCCTAAAGAATTAATGCAAAGCTATAATCCAGCCTCAAGGAGAGTAATAAAGCAGTTTTTCCATGTCAGGCTTTTGAAAAAATGCAAGATTTTGAAAGAGACAGCAGAGTGCGATTCTGGAGCAGCATGCAGCTCTGTATTTCCCCTTCTGATTAGTCCTTACTGGTTTATACTCACACCTCTTTAATATTGATTCATGTATTCCCTTATGGCCTTCGCTTCCCTAAGGAATATAAAGGGAACAAGTGATGCTACTGGGAACACACTTACCATCTCAGCCCTAAAACTACAAATGTAACCATATCCATGTCAGCACAGATATGCAGTGTTTCCTGATTAGGTAGACAGAGTGAAAGGAGGATGGTGTTTGGTGTCACACACCATAACAGGCTAGAATGGATGCAGCCCTCACCCCATCGTGGTCTGCACAGCATTGCATGGTATAATAAAAAAGTATGGTCTGCCTAGTGAGTGCTGGTGAATGCTCTGGCTCCCAGTTGTAAATGCACATTTGACAGTGCCAATATGCTGTTAGCATACATTGATATCCTTTGCTACACAGTTATGCTGCTGGCTGGATTTCTGCCTTATATTACTATCATCAGCAGAGGATGACAAAATTTTCAAGAGTAATTCAAGATTTCATGCTTCACTCTATTAAGCCCAATATAAGTTGCAAATCTCATCTGAGAACCTGTTATTCCTGTAACATAAAGACACGCTTTATTTCTAGAGGAATCCTGTTCAAGAATCAAGAAGATGCTTTGTTCACTGCTTTCAGAAATAAAGATGTGATGGGAAACCGTGACAGTTTGCTGGCAAGCCTTTTTCATTTCTAGCTAGATCTGTACTCCTAAGCGTTTATGTGTTTTACATTTCTGCTACTGCTGAGAACAGACAAATCTCACAACTTATGGGGTTCACTGATCTTCTCCCTTCTCCAGCACCATCACTGCGGCAGCTATGCACTCAACAGTGGGACATGGAGACACCTCTTCTATGTAAGACCCACCTGCCAGACACAGCTGATGACATAACCCACCAGCTTAATCTCTGCATCAGCTGAGGACCATGATATTGGACAGATTTTGAGATGACAATTTCTCACCCCTGCTTTTCTGCAGTACCTGACCCCATGTGCTATGAATGTACCCTCCAGTGCATGCTTCGTTATGTGACTCAGTACTGGAAGCATTGTACTTTGAGGTTGGTGAACAATTGAGGGATCTGCTTCTGTGACCCTAAAAAATTGACCTTGGTTAAATAACAACCCTGGTTTTAACCTCTGGATGGAGGCTCAGGAGTCCTACAGTCCTGCTATTCCAGGCATGGCCCTTGATTTCCTGTTTGACTTCACACAGCTTGTGTATTCTCTCTCTGTCTCACTTTCCTCATCTGCTGAATGGGAATGCTGCAACTTCTCCATCTCTGAGTAGCACTGAGAGGAAAACAATATGCTCTGAATGGAGACTGGGATAAAATTCTGCAGTTATCCTAGGGGAACTTTTAGAGGGATTATGGTAAATTTTTCTTTGCAAATACTGGCTTTTCTCCTCTAATTTAGATTGCTGCTTGAAAGGTGCCACTTTCTCTATCTTCTCCATGGTTTTCAAGCCAGTTTTATCAACAGGTACCCTCTCTACAATAGCTCTGTTAATCTTACCCTTGCCTGTTCATGGGATTGATATTTCACAGTCTCATGTGTGCAATTCACAATTACTTTTCCTGGAGGAGGGGGAAACCCCATTCAGACTGAAGAAGTGTGTATGCAAACTCCATTGAGATGGTCTAGAATTTACTATCTCTCACCTGTGCAAGCCTCAGAGATGAACTTAAAAGTATATTGCCTTTAGTAAGTTTTTGGCTGATGGAGATTTAATTGATCTAAATACTTTATTCTTGTCTGTTTCTCCTGAAAACATGAAACTGATTTTCTCTCTGGGCAGAAAGGAGTGGTTTTTTTTGAAGGCTTAATTTTTTTTCTTCAGTAAAAATGTCTCCAAACATTTTTCTTTGGAATGTGAGTATTTCTTTTCCATCTCTCAGTAAAATCCTCCTTAGTTGTACAGTAACCTTAATGAATTTCTTTTTTCTAGTCACCCACTTAAGCACATGTTTATTTTTCTTGTGGTACTCCATTGTCTTTTCATAGCTACTATCTTGGCATGCAAGGTGTAACATAAAGCTTTGTATTGATCTGCTTCTCTCTGTGTCAGGTGACATCTTAAGCTAACCAGATTTATCCTATTTTGCATTTCATCTGTGTCAGCAAGAACCAAAAACAACCTTCCTACCAACACATACAGTTGTATTCCCAGCTCTGCTGCTCACTAATGCACATTTTCCATTTCACATGTAATTTATTGTACCTAGTATTTTGGAAAACTATCACTGAGCCATAGAAATTACTGTGAGAGGGAGATCTTTTGATTAATGGACTGGGCTGAGGAGATCTGGGTTCTGTCCTTTGCCTGTAATTTCTTGTGAGACCTTTGGCAAATCACTGTTTGGGACAGAGAACATGTAATTTCTATGGTGCCTGTTTCAATAGACCTGTGGCCTCAGCTAAGGCCCATTACGGTAGAATAAATAACAAAATAGTCCAGGAGTGTAGCTAATTAAAGGCCTGGGCAATAGCAATGCCACAAGAAAATATATAATGTTGTTTTTTTTATGCAGGGATCAGATGCGACTAAGTGGTAACCTGAGGCATCACTTCCTTCAATGAGAATGCTGTTCCACTCAGCAGAGAGGAAAGTGAAGTCTGAGAAAGAAATGCCCTTTAGCACACAGAGGATCAGCCCCCTGGATCCTGTAAGCAGGAGCAGACTAATGTGTCTGTGCAATGCTGCTTTCTATGGGACACAATTAGCTCCATTCCATCACAAGTCAAATGGTCTATGGTGCCAACTGGAGATAGAGGTGGGAATGGTCTGAAAATAAGAATTCTTTTTCACAAAATAGAGAGGAAAAAAGAATAATAAAAGAACAAGGCTTTCAAAGTGTTTTTCATTCTGCACTGAATGTAGGAAAAGAACCACAACAATTTTATTTTTTCCAAATTTTCATGAGGATGAGAACCAAGACTAGGCATAAACATGCATTAAGTCACTCGGCTATGACCCTAAAGTCAGAGATTCAGGTGTCAGTTTAGCTTGATTTGGATAAGGGATTTGAACTGTGGTTTTCGTTAGCTGGAGTGTCCTAAGCACTGGACTGTCATTAACATCACTCTCTCTCTTCCTTTCTCACTTTTCCTTATCCACCTGAACTTAATCTGTGAAATAGGTTGGTTTTAACCGCAGAAAATATTGACATTAAGTCTATCTAGCTGTACTCCTTCAGGGTCAAAAAAGCCTGAGTTTTGGTACAGAGGTATCCATGTTTTGACTCACTCTTCATTGAGGCCTGGTTAGTCCCTGTGTCAAAGATGACAACTATGAACTCTTCTTCTTGTAACTATACTGTCAATGTGGAGGGACAGTATAGATTGCATGGGCATGTAAAAAACTCTTAGGCTAATAAAAAGAATGAGACATTTCACTCTTTAATTAGGGATTGTTGTAATGAAGTTCATGTACATTTTTATCAGGTATGCAGTACTTCATCTTGCTGACTCCAAAGGTATGTTTTCCTGGATATGGACATAAAATGTGCAGTTCTTACCTTGAAACACCTGTCTGAATTAGATATGATGCAGTAAGACAATAACTGGAAGTATGCAATTTTGAGAGACAGATTTTGATGCTCCTCCTGTCATTCACTTTCAGTTGAAAAAGTACCCAAAATGGAGGTCTATTGTGGAAATAGTCTGAAAAAGCAAAGAGAGTTTGAGGAACAGGAGGCATCCGAGGAAAATTCCAACCACTGGCAGAGCCATCAAAAAAAGTCCAACATGGTGGAGCTGTAACTAGACCACCTGATATATGATAGAAATTGATGGGGATAGAAATGTAATTGTGAAGCCACAAACATCAGTAGTGAGAGGTGAAGTTTAGTACCATACAGAAGGTGGCTAGAGTCCATTAAGGCACTTCATGTTCAGTGCTGTGGTAGAAGGCAATGATCCTGGCCAGCTGTTTTGCCTAGGAGGGAACAGCCTATTGCCAGGGTGGTGAGAGTCTAATATGCCAGGTAGGAGAATCTAGCAATCCATCTGTCCTTTGTTGGTTTCATAAATTGGCCACTATTATCTTAGTGAAGAGAGTTGTTTCCTGGGATCACCTGTGGTTAAGACCCAACACTAAAGTGCATCTGTGGAAGGCAGAGGTTTGATGTGGTCAACCTGACCGAGTTTCTTCTGCCCATACTGCTGTGCATAAAATTGTACTTCTGACTCTAAAATGTGCTAATTAATCTAAAAGCATTTTCCAAGCACACATTTCAGTGATTCTTTTGTGGTAGTCATGGTGATGGGTCATTTGTCTCTGTCCACAGAGAAAGGAACCCATTTGACCTCAACTGAAGAAGTGCTCTCCTGTAGCTCTGGCCTACAGTCAAGTCTGATCCTTAGTTATTAATAGGTGTTCTGAAAGTTTGAGATGGATCTAATTTCTCAGTATCAATCACAGCTGAAAAAAACCCAGGCCATATCAGCGGGGTAAGTGTTCCAGCACTACTAACATAGAGGTGACACTACAGGTTTTAGTCTTTTACTTCCTGCGCTAAGAGCATATCAGTTTGGTTGTCAGTGTGTTCCTCTCTCAGAAAGGAAGAGAAGCTTTGCGTTGCTCAACAGTGACACCATCTGACTAGTGAAGGGCAGCAACAATGGAATAAATGGATGATGGGAGGATGAGAGAGGAATGGACTTTGATGAAAAGGAGGACAGGTTCTCTTAGGGGAGACAAGGATCAAAACTGCAGAATGTATAAATATGCCAGTAGGACAATATAGTTTTATACATATTTTAGTTGTGCTGGGGAAGACTAATAGATTCCCCTCAGCGTATTCCCACTGAGTCTTCCAAGAACGAGTAGCATATCTCCAAAATAAAAAAAACCCTAATATTGCTTTCAAGACTTCTGAAATCTTTAAAAAAGTTATTGGTGCATTTTAAGTCATTGCTGGCATTGATATAAGTTTGAATTGATCTGTTAGTGTGGACAAGACCTCACATGAAAATGTTACAAGACAGTGGAAAGGAGTTTAGATAGCCAGATACCTCAGTTGCGTGACAAATGACTGCTGTGTGGGGCACAGCAGGCAGGGCACATAGTCACTGAGAGGATCAGTCAAGTGAATTTAAGTACATATTTGATAAATAAATTAGCAGGCTTTAAGCCAATACAATTCTCTTATTGCACTAGGATTTCCACACTGTTTAATGTGGGTTTCATCTGACCAAGAACAGCTACCTCTGTGCCTGTTGTCTAGATTCAGTGGAGAGAAAAGAGTGGTTCTCTTGCATAATTCATTTAATATGTAAATGTGAGATGACAAAAAATCAGGTCAGATGACTCATGTCCTAGAAGTTCCTATTTCTTTTCTTTGACTACCCAGAGAGCTTAGTGGGACCAGTGCAGATTCAGACCAGATTCAGCCAATCCGTAGAGAAACATTGGGTGCCGAGTTCCTGCATTCATATATATTTCATAGGTCTTATATCAAACTAACCCTTTTGCCCTGTTGGTTGAACAACCATTTGCAATTGGAGAACATGAGATATGCCTGCAGACTGAATCTTCTGGTTTTGTTTTGATCAAAAGAAATGCAGATCACAGGTTCTGAGACCACTCTGCAATGCAAACCAGACTACAGAAACTGAAAAAAACCCCTGTAAGATTCATTTTGCAATTGTTTTGCTGTTGTAAACTACATTGTTGGGGTCTTTAAGCACAAAATTTATCTTTATCTACAGACACCATATCACCTTGTCTTGTGACCAGTGCTTATTTCTGGACCTGCCATCTCACTGGTTGACTATGTTTCTCCTTGATCTGAGTGCACTTTGCCCAAGGTATTTGTTTGCTCACTAAATGTTCATTGATTGGAAGAAGGAAGAGCAATGCCTTAAGAATATTTCAAGTAAACACATGAAGGAAGTCAACGTCAAGAAAAGTGTGGTGTGTTTCACCATTTTTTTGGTATGGTGACTGCTCTGAAAACAGTAAGAAATGTAATTCAGGTAGAACAAAACATTTCAGGATGGAAACATTTTGTTTATTTTCCGGGGTTCTTTAAATTGTCAAAGCTTTATATGTAGAACTGAAGTAATCATACCAATTAAATGTTATATTTTGGAGGATCCATTTATTTTTCTCATTATCTTTTAGTCTGCACTGTTAATTCACCAGTCTGACAAAACAGTAAATTGATGCAACTTTTTCCCTTTCAACAGCTCTTGGCTTTATGATTAAGTAGAGCACAGATGTACATTTAATGCCTTTCCTAGCAAATGTGGTGAACTTTTTTAATACATGGATGTGAATCAAATCCTGTGCACAGTCCAAAACAAGAGTTCATTAAAAGGTCCTTCACTTTCACACAGTCCTGTTGCAATTGTTTTGCCCTCACATGGCTGGAGGCCTTGTAGGAAGACATCAGTGTTGCTACCAAAGAAGTTTTCCAACTAGGGCAGATCTGCTCTTGTTTTTTTAGGAATATGAAACAGGTCAGTGCCCTCTGGGTTATAAGTCTAGTCTCTTGCTATTGAAAACAACCACACCGTAGGTCTTTTCTAAAGTATTTTCCAAAGTCCTTTGGTTGAGATCAAGTGTAAATTCTTTGTACTTCTTGTCATACAACATTTCTCCAAGGATGTTGTGGTAGAGAAATGGCAAAAGGAGTTGACCATTAGCACTTTGAAGAAAAAGACTTATTAATGACTATTACATTCCAATTCTTCTCAGCTCATCAGAAAATTAGAATGAGTCTTGGATAAAACTGCCTGATAGTACCAGGATTCTCTACAAAGACAAGTCATCTTGGAGAAAAGGAGCGGAGCTAAAAATAACGCAGGAATTTCACTTCATGTTATGTCTTGATCCTGCCTGAAGGGTTATCTGTGTCAGAGAAACAGGGAACATGTAGCAGGGAGCATTGTCCAACAAGACTGATTTGAAGACTGCATTGCTTTTAATGTCCCAATTCTGCCAGCGTATGCCATAAACACTCAGCAAGTGTTCCCATGCACAGAGAGGTCCAGGAAACTTAGGCAGCTTTCTTATCTCTCTGATATGCTCTGGCATTCTCCCTGTTGCAGATGATTTCCTGCAGTCTTCTGAACACATCAAACAAACGACAAACCCAGCTGGTCTAACTCCAGCAAATGCACTGACACAGGATCTTCCTCTCACTCATTGGGATATCCTGTTGGTAGTAGCTGTCAATCAGATGCGATGTTACTAAATGCAGGTCACAGTCCAGTGAAAAACAATTATAAATGTTTAATACCAGATACTTCACCTAGTGTCTTCAAATACTACAGCTGTACACACATTTAAACAGAGACTGATAGTGTTTTTTGGAGAAGAAGAATGTCCTGGCAGAAAGACGAAGCACCAACTGTTTAGGTTTCTGAAGTCAACTATACATTACAGTCAATTCAACCTTTAAGGCTGTGTAGTGGAATCATTCTTTTAGCAAAGTCATATTTTCCCATCACAAGGAAAGTGAAAAAAAAAAGCCTTTCAATATTAGCAGAGCTTCCCTATAAACCACTATGATGTTTTTTGACTGTACTGCACACTGCAATACAGAATTAGACCCAGAACTGAACAAACTGTTCTGAGCAGACAGCATATTCACCAAATTTATGACATAGCTGGTCTCAGTGCTAAAAGCATCAGTGAAAACGCGGGAGATATTTTGCGGGGGATAAGGATGAAAATGGAGAAGGAAGTTTTATCCCCAAATTTGCCCCAAACCTTGAAGAATGTACAGTCTAATTGTAGTTTCTTTTTCTGTTAAAGATACAAATTAGTCTTTATATCAAATGGTTCAAGCACAGGTGTACAGAGAGTTTACCTCTAGCTTGCTCAGTGTATGGAGTTAGAGAGAGGAGATGTAGGACCAATTGTTTTAATCACTTGCCACAGTACTTTTTTTCTCTTGATGTTACTTTTGGGGAGTGTTGTTGTACTAAACAGGAAAGAGTCCACTTAAGTTTCTGGATATAATTGTTTTTCTTTAGAAATAAGGTTGAAGCTCTTAAAAATGTTTATTTGGAGATAAGGACCCTCCTAGGGAATGGCAGAACAATGAAAACCTTTTCCATTCTCTCCTCCACTAAACCACCACCAAGAGCTAGCTGCATTAACTTCAGGGGTTTTTTTTAAAAAAAAACCAAGTTCCTTCCTGACTAAGGTAGAAACATATAAAACACTGGGAGCAAGATTTATTGGCTATTTACAGACTATTTTACATTCCATTTTCTCCTGTCAAATCCAAGCAAAGTAATTGTGTTGGCATGTGCATATATGGCCTTGTTTGCAAAGGACATGTCCACATATCCCCATGCAGCTCGTTTGATTCTTTGGTTTATTGGTGCATCCTGGCTGTACATTTCCCCTTGTTGTACTACGGTTGACTGATGAAAAAAATCCAGGACATCCTTGGAGCCTCAGTTCACTGTTGTCGTGACTCAGGTGGAGTGTGTTTGGGGAACTTTTCACAAAATTAAATGTTCTGAAACTATTTCACTGCAAGGTTCTGACTGTTCAGGTTTATCACTACCATCCTAAAAATTAATGCTATGACAGAAAAGGAAGTTAAATGTTAAACACTGCATTTTTATGATTTCCTGTCACATTTGAAATAAGCTGATAATTTTCCAGAAAATTCTGATCTTGCAGATCAGTTTCCCATGGAAATCTCTTCTTTTGGAAAGTTTTCCATTAGTCCCAATAGCAGTAAGTTTGGTGTCCAGCACATGTACAGCAATATTCCCTTAGTCTTTACACTCATATGTTCTTTTCTCTCTCTACCTCTATGTCTAGCTCTGTTCATTTGTTAGGCATCCTAAACAAGTCAGTTAGTCATTAGATAGGCAGTCAGGAAACCCAAGTTTTGGGTTCGTCACTGACTTGCTATATAATTTTGGCTATCACACATTTCCCTTTGAACCATTGCAAGAGCTGTTTATTTAGACCTCAAGTTTTTCAGCACAGGGCCTTTCATTCATTGCCTAATAGGTTCCTGGGCTATAGAGTGTATTTTGGCAGATCTCTTCCCAGTGTTCCCATCACTTAAGCAGTTTATGGACATAATTTCTCTTCCTGAAATGACGCTGCTCTCTTCAGTCATTGATTACTTCATAACTCATAGCATTGAGTTTGACCATGTGCATCTTTACAAGGATATATCTGATGCTATTAGAGATGTACATGTGAAAGGAGTGATGTACAAATGGATTGAAAAAGATATGGAACAGTATATTCTGCATGGGGATGAAATCTATGCTGTGCTAAACCGACTGGTGAACCACAAGAAGAAACTCTTCCTCATCCTAGCAACACTTGTCTCTAGAATCACTCCACTTTTAAGATTGTCATCATATTATTTATATGATATGACTTAAGCTTTTTCTTCTTTTTTTTTTTTCTGTTTTGACCTACATCAGTCTGGTGAATCTGTGCTGGTGTCTGTGGGATACAGACTTCTTGCACAGGCATCCCCTCTGTGCAAACAGCAGCTCCCATATGCGTCAAGTGCTGGAGACTACAAGGAGATGGAGTGCTCTTGGGACTGATGGGACAACAAAGACATCCTCATTCCCTGAGAAGTTTTAGGTTTTTGTCCCTTCTGTGGCATCCTTGTCAAGCCACTATTTCCTCAGCTTCTAACCTGCCCCTTCATTCAGCTTTTTCTGTAGATGTATATTTGATTACTTTGCTGCCATTCTGTGCATAGCAGTCCAGGAACAGGCACTTTCAGGTGCTCTGTAGCAATACCTGTAGCAATCATTGGAAAAAAACCACAGCACCCAAATGAGTCAAATGTCTGTGCTGCCAACTTCCAGGAAGCCTGTGCACAGAGAAAGGGATTCTGTTATCCCTGGGAAATCACAAGCCGTTTCATTGTGAGCCCTTCTCAGATACCAGCTGACAATCTCTCTCAACCCTGATGGCCTGACTTTCCTGCAGCAAGCTCAGTGCCTGGTTACATGAAGGAACAAACATGTCTGTGGGCAGTGGAACTAGTACAGCACAGTTTCCGACCAATTTGTGCTGCCCAGTTGTCTCCTCCGACATCTAGCAAAGTCTGAGCTTGGATCCTAGCTGTTTTCCACTGCTGAGGGACTTGCGACATCACTCTTCTGGGCATAATCTGATGTCTAATAAAGTCTGAATTAGCAGAACAGCCTGCTTCTCAGTTGGGTGCACACATAAGCTGCATCTATACTAATAAATTAAACAATACTAGGGAATGTTCCCAAGCACTGGAACTTGACCAACTATGCTGTTAAATTGTGAGAATATTGTCTGGCATAGTTTTGACCAGAGAAAACTAGCACTCTTTTAAACAATTCCCAGGAACTGCTTAGGAGTTAGAAAGGTCATGGTTCACCAAAATAGGCACCTGGACATGGTCACCTTTTTGGGAGGGTAAGAGAGTTTAATAATATGGAAACCGCTTGTTCTGTGCCAATTGGCTTCAGGAGCAGAGAACAGTAAGAGGCATGTTTAATTCACTACTGTAGATACAGCCGTAGAGTCTATTTTTGCTCTACTCAGTTCCTAATTTTCATAACACTTGTGGGAATATAATGTCTTTGAAATGACCCAAATGTTTTTATATTGGATTGAACTGACTGGTACAAAGATGTGCACCCAAATCCCTAAGCACCTACCCATCAGCATATGCACACAACCATACACACTTACCTAAGTAATGTATCTGCATATGCACATATACATGCACATGCTTAAACATGTATCTGCATTTAAAGAATTGGAACATGTAAACATGATTTCTCTACTATGGAGTCTTGCAAAATCTTATCACACCTTCCTATATATATGTATTTGAGAATTAATTTCCCAGGTCACAAGGGCAGTGATTGACAGTATTTCAGGGGAAGCTTTGTCCTTTTTCAAAGTAGGAGATGAGGTTTATTTCCTAGGATCGTCTAGACTTTTCTAGTTAATAAATTTTTAAATAATCCCAGACATTGATGGGACATACTGAAACTCTTAGTTCCCTGACTGATTGTAGGGTGTTGGTGTCTTGTCTCGTGGTGTTTGGACCTGGAGGAGCCATTGTTGTGAATGCTTTTGGGCTAAGCTCCTGTGTCAGGGTCCCTGGTGGACCAGAGAGTCTGGTCTGGATGGTGCAGAAACCTTGTCTAGCCCTGCACATCCCTGGGCAGAGAGCTTGTCACTATCAAGTGATTCACCAGTAGTCAGGAGAGGCCCAGGACAATGTCATATGCCTTATTTAGCCTGTGCATGTTCATATAGAGCTGCAAAAATAACAGTTTTGCATATGCCAAACCAGGCATGGATGCCATGCCTGTAGGAAAAGCAGAAACTTAATATCCCACAGAGCTTCCAATGAGATAAGTGAGCTAAACCAGTTGAAACTTTATTGAACCATTTACCATGACTAGATCTTTTTATTAGATTTATCAGGAATTGTCCTGAGAATCCTGCATCGTGGCGATTAGGTTTGAAGGACACCAGTTTTACAAGCTCACACTTGGTTAAATTAGGCTCACAGGAGTCAAAGACTCCTCAGTTGGCTTGTGGGCATATAATTACCCTACAAAACCCAGGTCTTTCTGTGGTTTTTGGGGTTCCTCAGAGCCTGAATTGGGGATAAACCTGAAAGAAAATACAAGGAAAGATTTCTTGGGTTTGGTTTGGATTGCTCAAACTCATCAGGCTGCAGTGAGGATTTTGTCCCTGAGCCTTTTTTGTTAAAATGAGAAGCAATAACCTGCACTGTGAATAGAATAAAATAAATTTCCTCACTTACCATTTTTGTAAACATATCTGATTTTTTAAGGCAAGTTAATGATAACCTTTCCTCTACAGGACTCAGCCCTGAAGACATCAAGTTGGAACAGATGGGTAATGCACTGGTATTTCGCAATATGTTCAGAGAAAAAGCTGCACCCAGAAATTAAACTAAGGCTTTAGGTGCCAAATAACAGAGAAGGGTGGTTGGTGTTTTTTTTTGTTGTTGTTGGGTTTTTTTTTAAGCATATGTTCTCGTAAGCAAGCAGAATAATTTCGGCAGCAGCCTGGAGGGGAGAAAAGACGGCTGTCAGGCAATTCCTCTGACATGCAAAAGCCAGTGATTTACCACATGAGCAGCACTGAGTGAACTCTGAAGGCCTGCAGCCCCTGAGATGTTTTGCATATCTCTTGCAGTGCCAGACTGCAGCTCCAAACTCTAGGTAAAACATCTGTACCCTGCCCACACAAGAGGAATGCTGAAGGTGACCTGGAAAGAGGCAAATGAAGAAAATTGCTATTTTTTGCTTCATTACCAAGAGACCTAAAAGTCACCGTTCTCCAATTTTTCACTTTAAAAATTTTGTGTCTGGGGTTTTTTTTCTTTATTTTGATTTGCCTATGATATCAAGTCTTATTTAAAGACTGAATGGTAATTTCCAAGCTTTTAGTTGTAAAGCTGAGGATGTGACTGTTCTACAGAATTCCATTTTCCCAGTCTTTGGTCAGGTATCTGAATTAAACATGAATACTTTTATGTGAATTAATAAACATTGGAACAGGTCTTTATTATTTGTTCTTCTGTTCTTGAATCTTGTATGAAATTATGTGTAGACAAGTTTATAAACTTTGTTATCCAGACAAGATATGTAATGCAAAATGAAGCAGATGTGTTCAAAGAGAAGAACAACATTTCCACTTGTTTTCATATATAGGTTTTTGTAAGAAAGCAGAATACATGTTGAAACTCCTTCAAAGGTCACTATTTTAAAAAGTTGATCAAAAAATGACTGGAAAAAGAACTGGTTGAAACAAAAATGAAAAACTGAATTTGAAGCACCTGCATGAACTTCATATGATCTAGATTAATACAAGCAGTTTCTGCAAAAGGAAATAGTGACAGGTACATCTTTTGAACATAACAGCTAAAGAGTGGATAAAGGAACAGTAGTAATTACAATTTACTAGACTTTCTAAAGGTCTCAGAAAAATCTTTGCAGGAGACTTTTTTAAAAATTGAGATAGTCATGCATGAGGTGTCAGGCTCTTTTATGATTTTGGAACTGTCAAAGAAGTTGGACACAAAGAATAAAGGCTTCTTTTTCCAGTACAGCACAAAGTTAGGCACTAGATAGCCTAAAGGATGACGTTACACTCACGGTATTTGTTAGGTGTGTTGGAAATTTGAAAGAAGAAGCTGGTAGTGATCAGTGAAGTAGAAAATCTGGATGGTTATACAAGTATTTACATAAGTTGCATTAGTACTTAGCACCAAAAAGCTTTATAAGGATGGAATAAAACCAAGCGGTCATTATGGTAGCCAAAGAGTTTCTGTGTTTTAGCAAATGCAAAGTTAAAGTACCCTGGAAGAAATAATTAGAACTGTGTGCTGTGAGGTTCTTATACATTCAGGAATGAGATTTTTATGACCTTAGACTCCAGAAATTATTGTGAGAATGACTGTAGAATATCTGCTTTTGCAGTTATTTAAGTTTATATATGAGAAATATCTCTCAAAGCTTACTTGTCCTAATTCAAAGCTTGGGGATGGACTAAGTGATCTGCCTAGGTCCCTTCTTAACAAATTATGATTAGGCACATCAATGTAAATATTTTCTGTATAAATAGCAGTAATTCAGTATGGTAAGAGTTTTATATATATTTGAATATGCACATAAAAATATATATATAATTAATCTGGAAAGACACACAGGCACACAATTCAACACACTACTGCTTTGTTGTAATCAAGTCCTTGTAGCTCACATGCAAAGGAACTTTGCCCAGAACTACCATTTCTGGGAAACATGGTCAGCGAGTCTCCTAACCTCCCAAAATGTAGCAAAACTTTAACTCAAGCTCATTTCTGACCAAAGTGTTTTCTGCAATGTCTGTCCTCACTCGCAGTAAACTCTCTGGATTACATCAACCTCAACATAGTTGTCCTGTTCTGAAATGTTTCTGAAGAG
>NW_010294606.1:36528-40920 GCF_000700745.2 Antrostomus carolinensis
GCATGGATTTTCTGTTGAGGATTTTCACAGGAGGAAAATTACCAAATAGTTAATGACTTGCTGAGAATAACAATGCTACTTGTAACATCATAAACAACATAAAATTGATGAAGTTATCTCTCAGGGTCTTACCTTAACCTTTTTTTCATGCTTCAAATATGGGTCAAATTGTTAAGTCTCTATCTGTATGCATAATTTTGCTTGTTACATATGTGATATACACATTCATATGCAGATATTTGTAGGGATTTCTCTTCTAGCTATATTAGAAGTGCCAAAATGCAATGAGAGACACAGTTCTTGCATTACTTAAGAAAGCAAGACAAAGAAACCCTAGTATATGCACATAGTTTAACACTATTCCAAGACTATGAATATTTTCATATTTTATTAAGAAATAAGCCTGCTCATCAGTCAAAGTTGGTGGTGTAGGTCAGCTTTTACACTTCTTTTGAGTCCGATGTAGCTCTTCCAACATTAGTCAAGTCGTGTCAGTGTGTACCATCTGAGTAGTTGGCTTTTAGGAACGTATTTGTTTTTCTACTTTGATCTGAAGCTGTTAGGAAAAGGACTAATCCTAACAATAGTTGTTCCTAGAGTAGATATTTTTCTATATTCCATTTGTTTTGTCCATCAGTTTCTTCATTTTTTTCTTTGTAAAAAGAAAGCTTCAGGCTTTTATAGAAACCTCATTACTAAGTCATTAAGTGTGTGAAACCTCATTCCTAAAGCAGCACTGAGTTTATAAAAGCATACATTAACTCTACCAACTAAAGAGAAAAAAAATACTAGGAAAACATAAAGGACATAAAGCAAGACTTCTATAAATTTTCTTAAATGCTTCCAATTATTTTGAATGGTGGTATAAAGATATTAAAAGTATTTTGTTGCTGTCTGTGTATTTTAGCATTTTGATGGATATCTCAGCCATGACATCTAGTCTATAGTGTGGATTATTATTGCAGATTGTGCTGGAAGTGGACTGGAGTGACAAGATTAGACAGCATTCAGGTGCAGCACTCTGGCTTATAGCCACTTGCAACATGCAAAATTAGGAGAAAGAGAGAGGCTGATTCTTCATGAGGTGGAGAATCCCATTCTCCTGTCTCTTCATGAGGGTAAGTCATAAGTTATTCACTGTTTTTGAATTGTGGAACAAAGACTGAAGCCCTAATGAAGAAAAGTCCCATGATTCTTGCTGTGCTACACTGGCATCATGCCCTCCTTTCAATTCACTTCCCAGTGTTTTTATTTCTTATCTTGTAGCTACTGACTACTTCAAGAATACTGGAGCATGCTCAGAGCAGCTTTCAAAGGATACAGGTGAGTGACTGCAGAAAATCTCCCACAGAAATCATGGGGTTACAAAGGGTGTGGACTGTGGCATGGATTTATGGTTTTGAAAAGCACAGAATAATCTGATTTTCATGGTGTATAGCCCTATCCTTAAATTCAGTGCCCAAGGGTGTTTTCTGGCCATTAGAACGTTATTGTTGTTACTGTTAAATTGTTAGAATGGCCCCTGGCATGATTTGCCCCAAAACTGCTAATTTCCAAATAGTTCTCACACTCAATTTGGATGTCAATGCAGGCCAGGGGTCATTCCCAACAGACTGTTTGCATGTAGCCACCATATATTGGTACAGAAATGAATTTAGCATTATGGGCACAGACTCCTTAATACCTGGAGGGCTTGGTGCAGAAGAATGGCCCTAGAAGTAGCTGTGGGGTGCAGAGACTTATGTCGAAACTACATGATCATCCAATATCTTTGAACCTACTGGAGCAAGTCCAGTGGATGGGCAGGAGGATGATCAGAGGGCTGGAATACCTCTCCTATGAGCACACGCTGAGAGAGTTGGGGTTGTTCAGCCATGGACAAGAGAAGGCTCCAGGGGGACCTTACGGTGGCCTTCTAGTACCTGAAGAGGCTGCAGGAAGGCTGAGGAGGGACTTTTTACAAGAGCACATAGTGATAGAACAAGGGGTAATGGCTTTAAACTGGAAGAGAGTAGATTTAAATTAGATACTAGGAAGAAATTCTTTCCTGTAAGGGTGGTGAGATGCTGGCACAGGTTGCCCTGAGAAGTTGTGAATGCCCCCTCCATGGAAGGGTTCAAGGCCAGGCTGGATGAGGCTTTCAGCAACCTGGTCTAGTGGAAGGACACTTCCAACCCATACCATTCTATGATTCTGTGATCTTTGCTGTACTCATTATGTGACATAGAACTTAATTAACTTTGAGTAAGGGTCACTCAGCTGCATCTCTATTCAGACAAACCAAAAGAAACTCACTGAATATCCTCTATAATCTCTTTCTCAGAATCATGCTTTCATAACCTACATCAGTTTCTCACAGAATTTCCTTCTGAAAGAGTGAGCAGGGTCTGACAGCAGAAAAGAATGAGAGAGCAGATCTTAGACAAAACATCACAAGGCTGTTTGCTCTTAATTTTCATAGGGGAACTTGTGTTGTGGCTCAGAGGCAGCTCAGCTCTTCAGCTCCATGCCCTTAATTTTTCCCTTGTACTTGATTTGAAATAAGAACTCCTTGATGGCTGCTCACCCAGATCACTGACTTTTTTTTCAAGCTGGACTTATCTCTTTTTAAAAAAATTCTCAGAAGTTTATCAGAGGATATACAACCTAGGAATGTGATTTATTTTTTTTTTCTGCAGAATTTTTATTTTTTGAGGCAAATATCCACAACTCTACGCACCACCTCTTTTTATTTTTTTTTAATTTTTTTTGCATGCTACAAAATGGATGATAGCCAGTACTTAAATCAGAAAATCACCAGTCTTCAATATGTTGTCATTTTATATTCACTAGGAATATGTTATTAATCTCTAATAACTTCTCCAAGAGACAACAAAAGTTTTTACCTAAAATCCACAGGCCTTCCTTAAGTACAGTAATCTATTTTGTTACAATTTACGAATGATAATATAATCCTCACTCCCTCTTTATAAGTTCTTGCCATTGTGAAAATAAATTATTGTTTCTCATTGCTTCAGATTCCTGTTTTATTTATGTTAATCTTGCCCGTTTTACGGTGCCAAATAATCATCAGAAGCAAATCTGTGGAACATTTGATTAAACATCTTTGTTTATTTGGGTAGGAAAGTAATTGCAGAAGACACATTGATCAGATGGTGTAAATAAGGGCCCTTCTATTCACTTGAGCAGTGGCTTCACAGAGCAGCACACTATTGCCTTGGCTTTTACACAGCTTAAGGACAAAATTACAAAGCAAGTATATACAGCATATTATGAATGTTAAATCTCAGGTTGCTGGTCTGACAGTACAACTCTAGTTCCAAATCACATCTGTTTACTTATTATGCACCAGCCCTGAACTGCGACAGGACAGTCTGGAAAATAATTTGTATTACTCCAAATGTTTTAGATTTACGGTGGTCTGCCAGAAAACTGACAGGACAAGTTAAAAATAAAGAATGGTAACTTAACACAGACATCACTGCTGTCCTTGAAGAGAAGTCTGCCAAAATATTTCCACTGAAAAACAAAATCAATATATAATGCTTCACTTTTCCATAGGGTAAAGTAGCCGACATTACAAACCTGGAAGAACAGAGCCTCACAACATACAGACAAGGTAAGGAAGTTACAGGAAGATGAGTCCAGGTGTGGTGGAGGTAGAGATGCAACCAGAGGTTCATCTCAAGCTGGGAAAGGAACTGCAAGTCCTAACTCTCCATTTCTATCTCTAGGCTTTCGTCTCTCAACTGGGTAACCTGAGGAGAGTTTTGTTATTCACCACATCTCTGTTGAGATCAGAGGAACCATCCAATTCAGCTGGGAAAATGAACTCTGAGAAATCCTGGAAAGACCCTTCCAAAGAAGTGCAAAATAACCCCTCCCCATTTGTTTCTCCAAACTGACCTTTTCCATTGAAAAACATTACCTTGTAAATGGCATAAAGCTTTACAGGGGAGCATCAGACTTGACATAAATGCAATTTCTATGAGTTTTTAGGTCTACCATGAAGCTTTAGATAAGGATGAGATGAAGGAGAGTTCAGACTTCCATCCTTGATAGTTAGGCAGATGTAAACTTGTGGTAGGGCTTTGAACCGAGGTTTCCTATGTAAGGAGGAGCTTGACTATCCCAAGGATTCTATTGCTTGCACACTTTCTCTTACGTGAATTATTTCTCTGGAACTCTTTCTTTCACATAATCATTTCAAAAATGTCATTCCACATCACAAAGAAAAGGCTAAAACTGTTAAAAAAAAGTCTGAGAGATATTTTTTCTTAACAATAATATTAATCAAGGATGGAACCATGTTTCCACCTCTACTGACTGGACCACATAAAAGGTTTTGATTTTATTTCTGCCTCCCAGCTAGCAGACTTCTTAATGTAAGCA
>NW_010294606.1:40935-60414 GCF_000700745.2 Antrostomus carolinensis
GGAATGCTCTTTATTTACTACTTCAAAAGCTCTTATGCAAAGACATAAGGGGTCCTAACAAACAACAAAGTGCTTCCTACATACAGTGAAAATACTCTATTTCAGACTCACAGCAGTACCAATACACACTCCTGGTCATTCTCCAATTGCTTCTTCCTTATCTTTTAGATTCATAGAATCATAGATTCATAGAATCATAGAATCATAGAATGGTTTTGATTGGAAGGGACCTCAAAGATCATCTAGTTCCAACCCCCTTGCCATCAGCAGGGACACCTTCCACTAGACCAGGTTGCTCAAAGCCTCATCCAACCTGGCCTTAAACACTTCAGGGAGGGGGCATCCACAACTTCCTTGGGCAACCTGTTCCAATGCCTCACCACCCTCACAGTGAAGAACTTCTTCCTAATATCTAATCTAAACCTACCCTCTTTCAGCTTAAAGCCATTTCCCCTTCTTTTGTTATTAACTGCCCTTATGAAAAGTCCTTCCCCAGCTTTCTTGTAGGCCCCTTCAGGTACTGGGAGGCCACTATAAGATCTCCCCAGAGCCTTCTCTTCTCCAGGCTGAACAGCCCCAACTCTTTCAGCCTGTCTTCATAGGAGAGGTGCTCCAGCCCTCGGGTCATTACCTACTTTTAGTACACTTTCAGCTGTTTTGCTAGATATCTCTCCTCTTAGTGGTTTCACAGGCCCCATCAGATTACCGTATTTGTGAATAAGCAACTACATAGTGAGATGTGCTAATGGAAGATGAGTTTAAAGAGTGTGTTCACCCTCCCTGTATCAGATGACACAGAAGCAGCTGGTATGTGGGCAGGAAGGTGCACCAGTCATAAAGACTTCTTGTAATTTCTTTTCTCAGACAACCAGAGAATCACAGTTTTCAAATAAAAATCATATTAGTACTGAAATCATCACATACCTATGCATTTTTGATGATCTGTTAATTCATATCATATAGTCTAAATTCTTCCTTATTAGCTAAATTGTTCATTTCACATGCTGTAAGGTTTCTCAGCCCATCATTTAATAAATTAACCACAGGTTATGATGTCAGTGAAATTCTTGTTTCCAAAAGACTTTCAGAGATGATTTAAAAAATGCACTCAGGTTCTGACAGGAATTCATAGATTTTAAATAGCATCACACAGACTTGATAGGAGAGTCGGAACAAGTCATCTTTTGGGTGAACAGATGTGAAGCTCAATCAAGTAAGACAGAAGCAATTGTATGAGCCCTAACTGCATGAGGTTCAGACTCCAAAGGATCTCTCCATTTCTGGACTGTGGTACTATGTTGTGACACCTGCTCTGTCATGTTACACCCATTTTTTATCTCTACTTATTAAGCAGAGCTTTAGCTCTGCTCCTAGCTTCTAAGAACAAGTGTCTAGGTGAGCTGTTTCTTCAGATTAGAATAAAGAAGTAAATATTATTTACAACTTTCAATGAACTGCATGTAATAACTGCAACTGTTGGAGTCATATCTGAATTCTGGCAAGCAAGACACTGAGGAAGGCAGGAGGCTTGAGAAGTTATTCTATTCTCACTTGAGTTTCTGTAAAGTGAAAAATTACTTTTCCTCTCTCTTCATGTAGTTCTTATAGTCTATCTTCTATAAGCATCTGCTTTGTTCCTTTGTTTGAAAAGGGTTGATAGAAACACAAATGATAAGCTTAGACCAGATGCTCTTCGTTTAGATGGTTAAAATTAGCTGAAATCAATTATTCTTTTATTGCCTAAATCCAGGTTTCTGTCCCTTTCCTGTTCTTTAGAGAATTCACCTCCTGAGCTATTAAACAATTTAATTAATGATATTTATTTTTAGCACTTAGTCTAGTATTACAGTGGGAGGAATTTTGTGCCAGAGTTGAAGGAGAAATAGGTTTATGTAAGGCTTTTATATGCTGTTGATTTTACTTAGCAACTGATGGTGCTGTGCTTTGTGGAGATGGTGCATAATCAAAATTGTCCCTAATCATGGACCTTATGTATACATCTCTGTATCCCTTTAAGTTTGCCAGCAGTGTGGAGGTGACCTTCCCCTGTTCTTTTGTGATGCAATGTAACTTGATAAGGGACAGGACTTCTTGCCATATTGGCTTGTTCTGTGGTTGATTCAGACATTATGCACTCTGTAATTGATTGTGGACAATGATGGGAAAGGGTGGGATAAATAATTCCATCATCCAAGGATCTAACATTTGGGAATCTTCCACCATGGAGGAGTTTCAAACATTCCTGCCTATCAGGCACATGGTGGCATTGCACATTAAATGTTCTGTGATGCCTTCCCACCTCAACTCCTATCCTTTGTAGTGACTGGGGCCTGGGAAGCACAGGGGATGGACATCTGGGCAAGAAGTTCCCAGGTTCCGTTATTCCATAAAGATGTCTTACCAGGCTCCTGCAAAATAGTGCTAGAGAGAGGCAGAACACTCTACTAATAAAGAAGTTTCTCTCTTTCAAGCTTCATGTATCTCTTGAGCCATGAGCAGCTCTAAATTTTCTTAAGTGTCTCCCTTATTGATTATTACTACTTGGCAAAATGGCAGCTGTGCCTGTTCCTGATTAGGCAAGGAATGCATGTCTGTAATCATCAGAGATCTGCCACAAACATCCACGGAAAGCATGCTGTGCATTTTCTCAGCAAGTGTGAACACTCTGACTTCAAGTCAGCTTTCTAGATACATTCCAACTATTAAGATGAAGTGCAGGAACACCGTTTTGAAGTGAAAAATATAAAGGTAGGAGAAAATGGGAAATTAAGGGATTACAAATTCTGAAAACAGTTGCAGTTCTCCCACTTATTTGCCAGCATCTAGGCAATAGGTAGGTTGGCTGGGGTTTGATCTAATGCATGTTTATGTCAGTAGCTATTTTTCCAAAGCCTTGAATGAGAACCATAGAATCATATAAATATTTAGGTTGGAAAACCCCTTTAAGATCACCAAGTTAACCTGACACTGCCGAGCCCACCACTAAACCACGTCCCTAAGTGTCACATCTACACATCTTTTAAACATCTCCAGGGATGGTGACTCAATTATTTCGCTCAGCAGTCTGTTTCAATGCTTGACAACCCTTTCAGTGAATTAGATTGTTTCTGAGCAGAATATAAGTTAAAAAATCCTGCTCCAAGAAATACGCACTCTTAGAGTGCCATTCTCCAAAGCAATAGTCTTGCAAGTAAAGCCTGCACACAGAAATTGCTCCCTTGGGCCATAAACAGGGCATAAATGGACAACAGATTGGTAGCAGATGTAAAATCTGTGTGAAGCCAGCATCAGTTTGATGTTTCATTGGATTCTGTCTTGGTGATTGCATTAGTAGGCATTTTAGGATGATGGAATATGCATTTTTCAGTGGCAGAGCTGTTTTCTTCAGAGCAATTTGCCTGTCTGTGTCTCTTCCAGACCACCTAGCAGTGCAAACAGAGTGAGATAGGTTTACTGAATGAATGTGTTCCTCATCGGTTTCACAAGTTTTAAGTGGATGCAGTAAATATGCTTTAATTGCATATTGTGTGTCAATTATTGCTGTAAAGCCATTTAGAGCAAATATAGTATTGCTGTGCTGAAAGCCTCCAATCTGTGTTTGCCCAATGGCAGTGGCAGCCAACTGTATTTCATTAACCACTAGCTCTCAGCACATTTGCTCACTGTTTTGACTGTGCTGTTTGTTCCATGCCTTGATCGTTTTCTTGCTATGATCTTTGGGATCAAACTGGGAACTAGATCCAAACCTTACAGTTTTATCCTTTGTTACTGACAGTAGCACAGCAAGTAACATCATCAGGATATCAGTTGAGCAAAAGCAAATACCTTTGGGATCACTCCCTTCCAGGTGTGCAGGGAAACAAATGTAGGGAATGGACACTTTACTCACTGAATAGCTCCCTCTGCTTTTTATGGGGATGCTGAACCAGAGATGTAATTCCAAAGCAGCGCATGATACAGCTGCATTGTCACCCACAAACAGGAAGGATCTTGACACTGAGCTATGCAAATAGGTGAAGGCAGGAAGAAAAATGTGCACTTGGAAGAGCCAAGTGCCCTGTTTCACCTTGTATATCATAATTCTTACCAATCCCAAATACTGGACTTACTATCCAGCTGGTCATACTGACCAGCTTACTGACCATGAATTGATGGGGCAGAGAAAAATTAAGACAGTATTACCTTCCCCTCTGCTTTGGAGTACTTAGAGGCACAATAAAATTGTTAGTTCTGCTCAAATGCTTAATCTCATACATTGACTGGTAGCTCAAAAAAATGTTTCTTTAAGCACCTGTCTTGGCACTATAGTAATTTCTATGCACAGCATGGATGTCCCCAATGCCTCTGTGTCACTTCTCACCCGAGGTGACACTTTCCAGTGAGTCTACACCATGGTCAGTTGGGAGGCATGTCTATAGAGTCAATGAAGTGGAGTCAGAATGGCTCTCAACAACACATAACTTCCCATAGTCTTTCTCAAGTTCTGTCTAAGGCATGGTTTTACATCTAAAAAATGTGTGTACCAGTGGCTCAACTGTATATAAACCAGATGGTTTATATTTTTATAGTCTAAAATTATATCACTCCCCAAAAGAGTCTGAGAAATGGAAAGCAATAGATTATGAAGAGCTATACTAGTAATTCATTTGTCACTAAAAATAAAATAGAAATTAGAGACAATGATTGCTATTACATTTGAAATGAAGTAGAAATTTTTTTTGCCAAAGATTTCACTGAGGATTTGCTTATTTTCTTGTCATTCCTATAACTCAATTGAGTTTCCAGAGCATCACTGATGTAATTTTTTATTGAAGATGTGCCAACTAACTCTACAGTCATTGGGACGGGGGGGAATTTTGAGTATTCACCAGCAGCCTGGAGTCTAAACACTCTTGTTTTCTGTGTGTGTTCGCCTGATAAATTCAAAGCAGGCACAGACTGTCTGATTTTCCCAAGCAGGCCTCTGTATATGAGAACCAGAAAGCAAAACGAACCCCAAGCAGGGAGCAGACCTTGTCTGGAGAACTTTCATATGCATCCAGATTAGAGGCTTGTTTATCTGGGTTTGGTTTTTTTTTTGGTTGGAACAGCTGTCTGATGTGGAACTTGCCCCTCCTACAGCAGAGATCATGCCATGATACAGAATAAAACCAAACAAAAGCAAATAATAAAAGAGAGAAAGAAAATTCCTTGGAAACCAGGGTGAGGAATAAAGGGGAGTTAAGTTCAAAGGTATTTAAAGTAATTTGCATGGGTTACAATTTGGTTAAACATGTTTGCTAGTGCCACAGAGAGTTCAACTTCACTGATAGCTATGTGTGATAGCGTGGCTAGCTTTCAACATTGCATTTAAGGTATTATTTATTCAGAGAATCCAGACCCTTCTGTTTTTGCCCAGTTTTTATTCCACCTTCATTCAGAAAATGCCCCTGTGGATGATCTCATTTATTCTGATTTCTTTAAACAGCATTACAATAAATTAAGAAACCAACCAATTTCAGAATTTAGACATTGGGAATTCATATGTTCGCAATAATCCATCCATGAAAACAAAGAAAAACAAAATCTATCCCCAACCACACTTCCAAAAGTGAGAAATGGGGGAAACTAAGAGGTCAAAGATTGACTATCAGATACCAACAGACACTTAGTGTTGCAGATCACCTTCAAAAAGTCTACCTATGCTTGACCTGCTCCCAGAACACAAGACACCAGACCCTGCACCATGAACGCCCTCACCCAAATCAGTTTAGCTGCAGCCTCTGAGAGGAACATCGGAAAAAGTGAACAGGGATGAATACAATTAGCTTGGGCCTCTCCAGAGCACAGACAGGGAAGCTGAAGGTCAATAAAAAAGATGAGCTCCTCTTCTCTGTACCTGCAGTAGAGCAAAAATGTTTCCATCTCAATGTTTCTAAGGGATTTGAAAAATCTCATTTCAAATCATGTAGGTGACAGGACTTTTCCCAGTTCCTTGAAAATGGGTATAATTTAATTCTGTGAATCACCTTGAGGCTTGTGAGGGGTATGTGTAGGTATTAATAATGATAATAATGCTAGACTTATGTAAATTTTAACCTTTCAGGCAGTACCTTTTCAAAGCCTTTTTTCTTCTTTTGCAAAGTGACCTCTTTGGAAATCTTAATGAAATAAGCATATGTCGCAGGTAAAATAATTTGTTTTAGAGTTTTAGATTACTCTGGAACTCCTGGAGGGAGACTTATAGTCCAAATTTCGTAGTCCAGGTATGGATAAAACTCCTACAGACTCAAGGGACCTTGTGGTAAAAAAATGAACAGTGCTAGTTAGAGTTTGCTTTAGCATCAAAGAAGAGTTCACTCAGACAGTGACTATGACCACTTGAGTTTTGTGAATATTTGCTGCAGTGAGATTTTATTCACAGAAATATTCATGGAATGAAGGCATGAATGATATTTGCATGTGTTTGGGGCGGCGGTGGGAGGGGAGGTGTGGGTGCCTAGAATATTTACACTAGAAGTTTTGACGTAGCCACCTTGAAGGCGTGGGGCAGATAAGAAGAAATCCACCTAGGGAACCCATGCAATGTCATGGTGCTTGTATGCTTGAGCTGCTAGCTTCTGGAGGTTTTGTCTACACAACAGGAGCTAGGAAAGCTTTCAAAATCCTGGATGAAAAAGTGTTTTTCAAGACTCCATGTTGGGATGAGATGTATGTACTTGCAAACTTTTCATCTCTCTTCCAAAGCTTGTTTCCCATGGGTAAGGAATCACAGAGGCTAGAAAGGGCACACAGCACATCTGCTAGATCCTAACCTGAGTCAGGTAGGCTTCATCGTGGTGTCCTGTTACTACACATCACGTCGGCTCTATCTTCCCCAAGTCAGTGTTCCTAGCACTAGCAGCACAGAATCATTTCCATGAAGTCTCTAGAGTAAAAAGTTATTTCAAACTTTTCAATAGAAGTGCATATTCATAAAAATTAAAAGCATTATTTTAAAAAAGAAAAAAAAATTCACCATGCTAAAATAACTAATTCATTGTTTTTCCAGCTGTCATACAGAATGAGCCTTGAACCACCTCTGCTATAAGGAAGATGGATGCAAACTGTCTGGGTTTTTCCTCTCAGGATCCCCTTGTGGATTTGCCTTTGTTTCACCCACAGAGGACTGTTTTTATCCCACAGTCTCTGTGGAAAACCCTGTGATGGCTAAGCAAAAACCCTGGCAGATTTCCCAGGAATCATGAGGAGTAAATGCCAAGAAGAACAGCTGGGCTTTTACCTGTGCTCGGAGCCTACAAGCCTTGAGCCCCGTGCCTGCACATGGCTCTGCTCCCAGCCAGAGTGGCATGACAGAGAGGGTGGCTCTTCACTGTGGCTGGGTAAGAGCTCTGGGGTGTGCATAAAGCAGGCAATGCTTTAGAAAAAATACTTCCTCCCATTGATAGAATAGTTTCAGTGTAAATAAAAATCACTCAAAAGAAATAATCTAATTCAACAAAGTTTATAACTGTTTTTCACATTTTTTCAGTAGATAGACTGCACTCTGTTGTGCTCCCAAATGAATTGTATTACCCTATTTTGTCTGTCTCCAGTGACAACAACTATTTTATTCTGAGTCTCAGGACCTAAAAGATGATTACAGGGATTCCAATTCATAGCGTAAACCCAACAGTTTTAATGAAGTGACAATGAACAATATGTACATACATACACAACCAATATGTTTGCACAAACACACTGCTCACAGTTTTTTCTTTTTTTTTTATCAGACCCCTCTATCCACACTCAACAGCTGAGCACAGTCCTTCATTAAATATGCAATTTTTGGAAAGCATGCACTAAAGGAAACAGATTGTAAATGTAATTAAAGTAATCAGCTTAATTCATTAAGAATAGGCTTTTTTCTCTCCTTGAATATTTATTTTTTACTGGTAATGAAGGAAATCTCTGAAAAGAATTCACCAGAAAAACAGACACATTAGGTAAAAGGGGTAACTCTCATGGGCTTTTAATTAGGTTTTGTTATTGTTTTTAATGTTGATGCCTTGGAAAACACAGCTCTGTTTTTTATGTGCAACCCAATACAGCTAATACTGGATTTGCCCCTTCTCTTGGCTTCATTCTTCCAAATAAGTAACCATCACAGTTATTGATATTCAGTTCAATATCTTTTCTGATGCTAGACTCCAGATTTCCTCTTTCTCAGCAACTGTGAAGAGGCAATCCATCAACTCCCACAGACTGCTGTTACACACACTATTGCTTCTGTATGGTGACTTCCTATAGCAGTTCCTTCTATTCATCCCACTCTGTTACAGCCCTGGCTTACCTTAGATATTCCTTCACTGTTTTCATTTCTCTTTCAGAGATCTTGATGTCGTCTAAGTCACACTTCAGGATTTCTCCTCCAGAATTTTACTCAATCAGTTCACCTCCTATCTGTTTAAACAAACACCCACCTTACTTGTTTTTAGGATTCTTCCACCTTTAATACTTAGTGAAATAGATGCATTTTGGACTCTCTCATCCAGTTTGTTTCCTGCATGGGTATAATTGTGCAATTTTGGGGTAGGAAGCACACTCTGTATTGAATAATTCTGGCTTGTGATGAGGTATCTCTGTGTGTATTTGAGATGATCCTGACTTGGCACTTCATCTGTCTTTTTTAGGATATAGAATGATTCAAAGTGGAGATAAAGAAGAAAGGCATGGCCAGGGATGTAGTCCATCACAGCAAATGGGGATACAAAGCCTGGTCCTGTTTCTAGTTGTCTAATGATTTGGTAATCATCTCACCTAATCACCTGTCTCTGATGCTGCATTCTCCTCTCCTTTGTCTTCTGCAAGAACTTCTTCATGTTCACTTCTTTCTCCCTTTCTCACATCACTTCTCCTCTGTTTGCTTTTCTCTTTGGACATTTTGATCATTGGCTTAACATCTCTTAATTCCAAAGTCACCCTAAATTTGGGCCAAATCCTTAGTCTGTGTAAGTCAGAGTGACTCTGCTGGGGTCAGTAGTAGCACTGCTGTTTTTGGTGGCAGCAAAAGTCCTGGTTTTTATAGTTTATTCCCCTTGAAGGATATATCTGTCTCTCAGCTTACTCATACTTACTAACCTTTAACTCTGGATTTCTAGGATCCTGAGAAAATTGAATATACTAATCTGTTCACTGTCTTTAAACTGCTTGGAGAATATCACAACCTAAAACTTCTGATTTCCTTATTTATTTGTCATTTCATTAATCTTGCTTTAGGCTGCTATCAGCTCTGCTGGTGAAGGACAAACTTTTAGCTACTCAGTTACTACATTTATGGAATGCCTTTAGCCTGGATGTTTAGCAGTGGTTTCAGCCTTTTTCAGATCCTCTAAAAATATCCTTTCCCTTTCAACTCCCTATACAATTCTTTGCCTATATTGGTGCAGTTGTCACAGTCATTGCATCATCCCTGCATGCTGCAGTTCCTAAAAACCAAAAGAAAGTAGACTAAATAAAACTGCTAGAATAAAAATACTGCACAATGACATCTGCCAGATGCTACAAAGAGGTGTTGAGGAAAATTAACAGTATAAGTCAAAATGAAAAAAAATATTATGATAATATTGTTGCATGCAGTCTTCTCTAAAAAAGGACAGATTTTATTTTAGGTTTAATGATTGTTAATACCAAAAGCTTCTAAAGGAACTGATAAGAGTTTTTTGCAACACTTCATAAAATTAATACAAAATTAATAGCTAAGTACCATATAATTCTGTATTTCCCACATGTACCCCTTAGTTTACCTAGAAGTTCTGTTTTTGGAAGTGGTAAATGATAAAAACAATGCACATGTATTTCAAGCAAACAAGATAATTGTGACATATACTTTATCCTGATAGTTAGAAAATAAACTTGTCCTGCTCTCACTCTCTCTAATGGAGGAAATTTCATATATATATTTTAATATATATATTTTTATATGTTTATAAGGGTGGCATCTGACAGAAGAAATGTAGTGAATTAACTTGTTTTTAACCTATTTGTGACTCAAACTTTTGCCATTAAAGTTGTTTTATTTTGTTCTTTTTGTTTCTAGTATAGCTGTTAGTCCTTGCCTGGGGGTCTTTAAGAGTGAGTGCAGTATAAATACATAATAATAATAAAATAATACTGCCATCACTAATAAAAATTGCTTTAGTACCTGATGAGGCCTCTGTTGGTTTATAAATCATGGGAGGTTTCTAATCAAAGTCCCTAACAAATGCATCCTATTATGCCATTTAAAGACATGCTGCCTTGCTTCTGCAAATATAGCACTGACATGTTTGGGGTTTTTTTTTTTCTCAAACCCATTAAGCTGTCATATGTGTTTTCTGCCTTTGTGTGTTGCTTGTCAAGTTTTTTTGTGTATCTATATCTTGAGGACCAGCGACAATGAGAACGGAAACACAGGAAAAAGGCCTGGCAGTTTAATGAGGCCTGGATGACATATGTCTTGCCAAGGGGATCTCATGCATTTTCATCTGCGTCTGTCCTTCCCCTGCCTGGCCCCAAGGCCAGGAGCATGATGTGAGCACACTTCAGTCGTTAATACATCACCCAGAGAAGAATGGACCCAAAAGGTGGCATAAGTGGGGCAAGAAATGGATATATCTGTATACTACCTCCTGTAAGAGGGGTTGGAGACCTTTGTAAGTTGGAAGGGGCCAAACATGTCCAATTCTTGTCTGCCCCATCTCTGAATAGTAGTGCTGAGACTGAACTTTCCACTACACACCAGACATTTATTCTGGAGGGAACAAGTTAGTTTACTAAAGAATTAACTAATGTATGTTTAGTGTAGGTGATGAGGATGCCAAGACCTAAGATTGAACTAGTCAGATAAAATATTTGACAGAAATAGACACACCCTGTGAATCACGTTTTCCATCTGTGTTGGTGCTTTAGTTTGACATCTCCAATACAGAAGATCTGCTTCAAACCTACCAGTAGTAATCTTTCAGTCAAATCCATTGATCACTGGGTTTGGGCCCAGGCATTGGTCTGTAGTTGTAGTTTAACTTCCAGATTAAGAACACAAATCCCCATCCAGGTGCTTGTGTGATTCATTCACTGAGCACACCAGGAATCCTTAGAAATGACTTTCAGTACCTAGGCCTGAAGTTGCAGACATAATATAGATGGATGGATACATAAGATACTAATTAAAATGCAGTAAAATTACACAGATAGTAAGGTGGCAATTTTTTTTCTTGAGTTCTTTGTGCCACATAAAATCTATGCATGTGACCACTGTCACAGCTCTAGTAATATGTGGTTTGTTTTGCCACCTGAAGCCTGGTGTTAAAATATGGCAAAGCTGTGCATCACACAGCTATATCTGCTTATTCTGCATGTTAAATAAATGGTCTTTCAGCCCCAGGGTGTTTGATGCCTGTAATTATATTTGATAACAGTGAATAATCTCTTATGTTATCAATAGGCTTTTGATGGGTGAGGCTCCAGAGGCTCTTCACTTGAGTTTCCTGACCTTCTATTTGGCAGACAAGTGAATTTTGCATTGTATGGATAGTGGACAAGGGAAGAGCTATGGGTGTCATCTACCTGGACTTCTTTAAAGCCTTTGACACTGTCCCCCACAACATCCTTCTCTCTAAATTGGAGAGATCAGGATTAGATGGGTGGACTGTTCAATGGATGAGGAATTGGTTGGATGATCACATCCAGATGGTAGTGGTCAATGGCTTGATGGCCAGATGAAGATAAGAGACAAGTGCTGACCCTCAGGGGTCCATACTGGGACCAGTATTATCTAATATCTTCATCAATGGCATAGACAGTGGGATCAAGTGCACCCTCAGCAAGTTCGCTGATGATTCCAAGCTAAGTGGTGCAGTTGACAACAGCTGAAGAACAGGATGCCATCCAGAGGGACCTGGACAACCTTAAGAATTTGGCCCATGTGAACATCATAAGGTTCAACAAGGCCAAGTACAAAGTTCTGCACCTGGGTTGGGGCAACCCCTGGTATCAATACAGGCTTGGGGATGAAGGGATTGAGAGCTGTCCTCTGGAGAAGGACTTTGGGATGCCAGTGGATGAAAAACTGGACATGACCCAGCAATGTACACTCGCAGCCCAACCGTATCCTGGGCTTCATGAAGAGAAGTGTGGCCAGCAGGTCAAGGAAGGTGATTCTCCCCCTCTAGTCCACTCTGGTGAGACCCCACCAGGAGCACTGCATCCAGTTCTGGGGTCCTCAGCACAGGAAAGATATGGAGCTATTGGACAGGTCCAGAGGAGGGCCACAAAAACATTCAGAGGGCTGGAACACCTCTCCTATGAAGAAAGGCTGGGAGAGTTGGGGTTGTTTAGCCCAGAGAAGAGAAGGCTCCAATGAGACCTTATTGAGACTTTTCAATACTTAAAGGAGGCCTATAAGAAAGATGGGGACAAACTTTTTATCAGGGCCTGTAGTGATAGGACAGGGGGTAATGGTTCTAAACTAAGAGAGAGTAGATTTAGACTAGATGTAAGGAAGAAATTTTTTACAATGAGAGTGGTGAAAAACTGGAACAGGTTGCCCAGAGATGGGGTAGATGACTCCATCCCTGGAAACATTCAAGGTCAGGCTGGATGGGGCTCTGAGCATCCTGATCTAGTTGAAGATGTCCCTGCTTATTGCACAGGTGTTGGACTAGATGAGCTTTAAAGGTCACTTCCAATTCGAACTATTCTATGATTCTATATTGATTGTTAGGAAAGGTTTTTGGTGTCCTTTTTCTGATTTAATCAGAATAAAAGAACCATTGGTCCTTGAAACACTATGCTTATTAGAGATATCTTTATCTGCCTTTGTGAGGCTAGCCACTTGCTAGACTTTTTTTTTTTTTTTTTTTCAGTTTTCAGAAGATTTCATTTAGAAAAGGAAGGGAGATATGCTAAGAAGGATTTGCATTGATAGAACCTTGTTTATGTGTCACCAAAGGCAGCTGTAACAGCAAGGCTAACTTGCACCTCCAGACCCTGTGCAACCATTGAAGAGGATTGTCAGCTCCTTGGGTAATGTTTCTTCCTGTTTTGAAGAACCTTATGTACTGCTAAGGTATTGGTACCATAGTTAGAAAACATCCATCTAGCCAAGACTTTCCAAAATGGCTTATGAGACCAAAATCCTCAAGTATGGGAAATTCAGAGTGAGATGCCTCAAATTTTCAAGCCAGCTCAAGTACGTACTCCTCCACACCTGTACAGTGCATATGGCACCTGACATCGCCAGTGCTATATAACTTTTTCGTACTACAGACCTCCGTCTACTAAGGAGCTAATACAGGCACAGTTTTTTTTTCTGAAACAACTGAATTAATTAAGAGTCTATGTCCCATTGACAACCAGTAAACTGGTAAATCCAAAACAACTTCTGTGATGTGAGTTCCTAAACTTCAAAGATGTTCTTGAATCACTTAATGTGGCCAATGCAAAAATCAAACTGATAAAAGTTGTAAACCACTATTGCACTGTCATGTAAATTCCACAATATATAGCCACAATATAATAATGCAAATATTTATCAGCTCAGGAGTTCAGAATTTAATCCAGTTTAAATCACAGCAGAGTTGCTGAGCACTCAGTTCTTCCATTCTTCAAACTTACTGTCTCTGTGCCTCATGGGAGACCTGTAAAATAACTGCTGCACTTGAGAAAAAGAACACAAATAGTATTATTGTGACTTGCTGAATTCCAAGCTCAAAGTTCTCTGCACTTTATCAATAATGAGACTGTAGCTGTGGTTTAGATAAATGGGACAAGAATTACTTTGACCATCTTTTGATCAGTAGAACTAGACATCCAGCTATTTCAAAGGTACCTGGAGATTTTCCATGCCTCAGCTTTTATTTGCTCAGTTTGAGATACTTTAAGTTGAAAAGTGCCAAGAAGTGAGAAGTGCATCTGAATGAGAGCTGATAGCACTAAGCAGCTAAGGCAGTCAGAGTGAACCTCAGGGGCTCACTTTACATCAGCCTGGCACCACTAGGCACAGGCTGGTGAGCTTTAAAATCGTGCATTATGTGACTTGCCCCAGGTGGCTGCCCAACAGGCAGACCTGGTAGTCGACAGCCTACCATCATTGGCTCTTGGATACCACTACAAAGCGTTGGTTTTCCATATAAATGCCATCATCCCACTGTGCACAGATGCACAGAGCTGTCTTGGTGCAGCTGCAGCATCTCCTCATGTGAGCTGTGCAGGTAGCGCAGCCTTAGCTATTTGTTTCCCAAATGTCACGGTTACTCCCTTCCAAGAACAGTAGCACAGCCCTTAAATCTTTGCCATAATGAAGTGGTAAACACTACTGTCAAACCTCATGAATATTCACATCAGAATAATTCAACTGAAGTCCCAAGGGACCAAGAAGCTCATTGAAAGCACGTATATACAGTTGTCTGTTTAGATGATGGATCTGAACAATACTTCACCATCCAAATGACTCAACATGACATGTAAATAATTGCTTGTGATTGCAACATGCACCAAAGGTTTAGTTATTGATTCTTTAGCTTGCCTGTTGTCATTGGTTAAATATTACAGGAAGCTGTCAAAACAGATTTCAGAGTGTGCCTGTGCATATGTGGGTGTAAAAAAAAAAGCCCATTTTTTGGCTTCTTTCAATAAGGATGGATTTTTGCAAAATAAGTGCAATTTGGGTTGCTGCTGAATGTGTGAAATGACTAAGAAACAATTTGTTACAACCTTAATTAGAGTTGCATGACTATTCTCATATATCACTACTGACTGTTTTTATTTAATTAGTCAGTAAATCCTAGTCTGCCATAGTTACTGGATTAGGGTATGATCTGGTCCTTAATGAAGTAGAGATTGACATCATCAAAGAACACTCTATTTAATTTTTAATTAAAAATTAAAAAGACCCTCCTTCATTGTAGCAACTACATTTATTTTTATTTTTCAATACATGTTATAATAGGAATACATAATTCGTGAATATGCAAATAACATTCTGGGAAGCATCTACATTTAAAGGCATAGCACATACACATTTCCCTATGCAATATTTATGCAAATTAATTCACTGAAACATTCAGTGCACATTACAACACACATCTTACCTTTAGGCAGAATTATACTGCTGCCATATCTTTTATTTCTTCCTTTGCTTCTAAAAACTTGGAGTTTTTTAATTTTCTATCTCAGTTATAGGAAGACGGATTCTATTCAAAAGTAAGATCAAGTGGCTCAGTCGCTTTCATTGCCTGCTCTTTAGGGACTTGATCTGGCAAAGCTCTCAGAAGAGGCACCTAAGACAAGTGGGATGAATTTTCACTTGGAAGTTTCTCTACAGTGCTACTACTTCTCTACAGCACTGTAGAAAATATCTCTCTACAGTATAAAGAAAGCCTTGGTAACTAGCCACATCAACTTCCAGAGGGCAATAGTGAAATTCTATGGATGCCATCACTTAAATGCATTCATTTCAAGGTGGTGTGATTTTCTGTCATCTGAATGTCCCAACACAGTTGTAAGTAAAACAGAAAGAGAATAGAATAGAGAGACAAGGGCATAAGAAACAAAAGGAAACACATCAGAGATAAATTATTCTGTTGTAAGCCAAATCTCCCTTAGACACGGTTGTCCTCTGCAGTTATAGTCCTTTCTTTACTCAGATCTGTAGCTCCAAAGCAGTAAAAAGGAGATTTATTTTTATCAGCCCCTGTGTGTCATGGCCCAAAGTGGGCCATAAAAGGGGCTTCTTAATCTAAAGATTCAGTGTAAATATAAATTTTCCTAGTAAAATAAATGTTACAATAGCATTGTCACTGTTAGAGGTATCTTTTATAACCAATTACTATATCTGATTAAAAATGTAGGTTTAGACTGACCAAAACAATTTGTGAATGGTTTAAAAAAAAAGTAATGTGATGAAACATTTTATATCATCACCTTTTCCAGAACTGCTACAGCAAACACCATAGTGGGTTTGGGTTTATTTATACCATATACCATATTTATACTGTACTTTAAAAAGAGTATGCAGGAATTTCCTTATAATCCTGCACCTCTATTGGTGTAAAATGGGTCACAAGAAAGGGAGAGTCAAACCCACTGGTCCAGATTCAGCTTTTGTAAATCAAAATGTTCCATTCCAATGTTTCCTGGATAGACAAAGGTGAGGAATTGACCATTTGAACTTCTCTGAGGAGTTGTATATTTCTCATTTTTACAGAACAGAGAGACTTCTAACATAAATGGCCAGGTGTTTAACATAAAGAGAGATGGATCTCTGCCTCAGTGGCTAACTTTTAATTCAATCACTCCTTAGCCAACTTATCTTCAAAGTCTTAAAATATTTGGCCCTCCATTAACACTACCGCAGCACCTCTGGCTTGCTAGACTAAAGCCACTGGTTGAGTGATAATCCACTCCTACCATCATAGAAATCTTACAGCACTTTGCAATAAGTAATCAAAAATCTTTTCTTTTATGTGCAGGCCATCCTGTCTTTCTGTTGGATCTATTTGTACAGCAAACCTCAAAAATCAGGCTGTATATTTTTTTCATATTTAAGTTGCTCCAGGTCAATCCCTATCCCCTCACTTACGATTGTATATTTGCTAACACCTCAGTGCACAGAAGTACTTAAATACACTTTACTTGTGTTATATACTGGGGGCTGTGCCACTGGAGAAGGGTCAGAGACACAAAACATTTCAATACATTAATAAGTCTATTCTAATGAACTACATTCACCAAATATTGGTACGGCTCCTGCAATCATTTTCAAAAAGCATTTTGCAATTTTTAAAATAAGGTTACTTAACAAAGAGGCTTTAGAAACTGTAGCTTTTTGCAGAATAACATTTGGCAGATCTGAGTTAGACATGGAAATCGTTACATTTTGTTCAGAGTAGAATCTGGTTTGATTTTATCACAATGAAGTATGACACCATCTCAGGCAGAGATCCTACAGCTGTTGTTGATCCAGTACAGTTTGTCCTATTGCTTCTCTTTACCTTTACAAAGTAAGGCAACTCATTGACTCTAAACAAACAAAAGGAATGTAACTGAGATGTTACGAAAGGCTTACTATGAGCATGTCACTACTCAGAAGGGATACTTTTTTACTTTGTTTATTTTCTTTTGTGCATCCAGATAGATTTGGATCATTAAAGTTAAATTGTAATGTTAAAATATGTTCTTTTCTTAAATCATGCTATGGGATTTTTTTTTTTCTTTTCCATCCCTCTGCCAACAGATACACCTGGACCCATTTTTAAGACTTTCATATACAAAAATAACCCGATGATAACTCTATACTAATTTCTTAGTGAAAATGGACCAGATGTCTACAATATATTAAACAACTCTTGGTTCCTTTTTGGTTTGGAGTTCACACTTCTGTTGCAGATATCTATGGCAAACTGTCCTCCTGGACCAATCTATCATTTTAAAGAGAAGACCAAAGAAAATAGATTAATCAAAGGGCCTGTAGTTATTGTCTCCCCCTGTTAGCTCCAATTCATATATCATTAGAGAAAAAAGCCTGTCAGCACTGTGGGATGTTATGTCTTTGGAAAAAAAAATAAAAATTTCTTCAGTATAATAATTCTTTTTTTTAAAAAAAACCCCTGATGACAATACACAGGATTAAAATACTGGCTTTCCTAAAATTTCTATATTAAGGGAAGCCCAGCCAAACAGTGCAGTACAGCATTTTCAGAAAGCACAAATATTTTGCCTAAACAAGTCTGCAGCACATGCATGGAGCATTGGTATTTTCATAGAGTACTGTTCCATTTTAATTTAGTGTCAGGATACAGACAGGCAAGATATAGACTATACCATAGGTACCCAAAGGGCTTTGATACAGCTCAACCAAAATGATAAAATTTAGGAGGAAGAACACAGAGAATTGGTTCGGAGTGGCCTCGGCATTGAATTTCAATCATTTTTTTCATAAGTGCAGTTTCATTAGACACTTGATCTAAGCCCCTTGAAGTCACTGGCAAGAGTAATGGTCTTTGTTTCATGTACCACAATCATTAACATGAGAGAATGCATGTTTCTAAAATGAATCTGGCTCTTTTTTAGGAGAACTAGGTAGGAAGCGTTGGATTTTCAGCTGTGCGTACCACACAAACCTCCTTCAGCTGAATCCATCTCAGCTAACCTTAGGCACCAAATAAATTGCCCTCCAAGGGTATCTGTGCACAGCAGCTGGGGTTTCAGTGCCTCCATCCAACTTTTAAAGTCAGATGGGATGAAGGCCTGCAAAGCCTTTACTTCATCCTTCTGCTGTCATCTAGTCAGAAGGGGGAGGTCACCACTACATATTGTACCCCGGGACAAGGAGTTTCGTGATAGCTATAGTCCTCAGGCAGTAAACATGCTTGTCTTTGATACAGCTTGCCTTGTGGCTGCTGGTGGGAATTTACTTCTACCCAGGTTCAGAAGAAAACAGATGTCCTGGTGACATCCCGTTGCTCTTGTGCTCTGATCATGAGTCTGGCTAGGGCTAACTCTCCAGTAGAAAGCAACCAGGAAGCAGCAGCTCTCATGTATTTCTCTGCAGGCTGTTTTGACAGGTCTTTGCAATTGCCTTTGGTGCAATTTCCACAGCTTTCTTGATTCTGTTGTTATCTTTGACATATGGTCTGATGTAGGTTTACCTTTTGCCTACAAAGAGTGTGCCTGCATTACAAAAAAGATTCAGGTCTGTTATTCTCTAAATAGACATCTGAAGTTATGGTTCTTTTGTTAAATATTTTTATGATAGTCCACCTACGTGTTTTTAGTTTTCTGATTACTGTCCGTGCACAAGCATCCATTAGCTACTCCATCTCCAGAAAACAGGATGATTGTCTTCCAACTTCAAGCCATTTTCTACACAAGAAGTTAAAAGGTCTGTTCAGTGTCTTCCCAGAGTTGTCTGGAATTTCAGGTGGCTTTTGATGGTTAAGCACAGGAAAATTTTGGAGAGCCTGTTCTATTTCATTTATCTCCTCACTAAGGAGGTTTATTTATTCCTGACCAGCAGAACATGCACTTTAACTTGTCTCAAGCTTGGTTTTTACTGATATGTTGCTTTTTTATGACTCCTGCTCTTCCTTCACTTTCATTTTGGATATTACTGGGATATAAACTACCATTAGCCAGCTCACCAGCATCTGCCAGATGCCTGGCATTCTCTCTAGGGTGTTGCATACAAACAACTTTATAAGCAGGCTGATCCTTTTAGACCAACAGGTCTATGGAGAATGCTGGCCTCTTGACTGGATGGCTCATTTAGCTCAGTATGTCAAAAAATGGTTTTGTTATTGCAATTAGGATTTTTGCCCTTAATAAAACTGCCCTCAATCATCAGTAGTGGGAATTAATTTTTTACCATTTGCTATTAAACAGTGCAACTCCCCATGTTTTCTGTTGCTATCTCCACTACTGGGAGAAGGGAAGGTAGTGGCACTATTGGACCATTACCTTCTTTGAACTAGTCTGAGAAGG
>NW_010294607.1:0-18257 GCF_000700745.2 Antrostomus carolinensis
TAAAATAAAATAAAATAAAATAAAATAATTAGATGAATTAATGCTGTAATAGTCAGAGCATCTGGTATAACATTTTACTGACCTCTTTATTAAATACATTGGCTAACTGTTAATCAAAATTGATCATTCTTTCTGTAAACTAAGATATATTCCATAGAGCCTGAAAAGCTTCCTACACACTCCTCCTACAAAAAGCTCAGTTTAGATTTTGTCTACAACTTGCACTTTAATTTGAAGACCTCCATCTATGCACAGAAGAGTCCCACAACTTTTCCCCACAAGACACTATTTTCAACACAAATTGCACAACTACCATCCAAAGCTGAGAAGGTTCTGGCATGGAATTGCTTGTAACTACATTACATGTAACTACATCTCCATGTATTTATGCATATGTGCACACACAGAGATTTGTGTGTGTGTGTGTGTGTGTGTTCAGTTTCTAGCAGAAAGCCATTCATTATTCCATGAAATTCAGACTGGGATTTGCACTTCTTTATTAAGTGAATGACAAAAATGTGAAGGATACTGAACAAAAACATTAATATAAAGACTAATTGGTTTCCTTTTTTTCGATGCCTTCCATTTCAAAGTCTTCCCTTCTTAAACTAGTCTCCATGAATTAATTGCATCACTAATCTTGAACTTGTTCTTCTGTTGTTGATGGGAAAATTAAAGTTAATTTTGTTGAAGTCACTGTGTTTATGTTGCACATTTTTCAAATGGTGATGTTTTCAAAATGGTGATGTTTTCAAAATCCATATGGCAGCTGTTCTGTTTCTTCTCAGCAGTACACAGAAGTTAATTTTATTTATAAACATGCAGACCTCTACCCTGTTTCCTGCAAATAAAAAAACCCTCCAAACATTTTCTCCATCAATACAGAATTTTTCCCTTATGGTACTAGGAATTATGTTCCCATCTGCTGCATTACAATAGGTTAAAACATAATATTGCTTAGGTTGAAAGGTCTAAGCTGCTAGCAAAAGAGATAGAAAACCAACAACAAAGGAACATTTTTCTATAGAAGGCACGTAAAGAGAATAGACAGAGTTCTGTGATATGTTTATTAGTTACAGCAGTTATAATTTAAACAAGTAAAACAATACCTGTGCATAAAATTACTTGAAATTAATCTGAACCTCACCTCCAGGCTTTTTGGGAGTATGTGACCAAATCCACCCTTTGTTAGTCCCCAATTTCAAGTTTTAAATTTCTCCAAGGGAATTTTGCTTTATAAAACACTAGTGAGAACTATATTCTTATTCAGAATTCAACGGCAGCTTTTGCATTTATCTTCCACTGATTTTCAACAAATCTTTGTTAAAAGGGTTATCCAACACAAGATGCCTACTAAGTGTCCTAGAAATGTAAAGCAAAATGAATGGATAAAAGTCAAATAACTTATATAAACAGAAACAAATCCTCACTACAAACTCAAGTACACAGAGGCTGTGAATTCTCACCTACAGCACAGACGTAGAATGCTGACCATTTGTAGAGTTATAACACAGCTACTAAGATAGTGACTAAATATAACATAAATTCAGACCTGTTGCACTCGCTTGGCAAGGATTTTTTTTCCCCAGCTGTGCACTATCCAAATCCCTTCAAGCCTGATAGAGTCTCTTCGGTAATTCATCTTTTACATGCACAGATGACATGTGTTTAATATAGTTTAATATAACTACTGATGGGTCATATTAAGTTTAGCTAGATCCCTTGACACATATGCTCGAGCATGATAGGAGTCTTGTGACTTAGAATACCACAAAGAAGCTTTTACCATCATTTGGAGACATAAAAATAAATGTAGGCATCTAAATGTATACAACTGGTGAAATTAAACAGCCTGAAAATGCACAACATTAGTGAGCATTGAGAATTAATATATGAACTTAAAAAATGGTTAAGGAAGTTCCTAAAAGCGATAAGGCAAGGAGCTCTGTTGAAAGAAGAACTACTGGGCTGGAGAAAGGCAATTAGGGAGTTTTTCAAGTATGTGTTTTAGAACTGGTGGTATTTAAATATTTTCATCAGTGACCTTGGCAAACAGAGTAGGGGTGTGCTAATGCAATGTGTCAGTGCCATGTATTCCTGTTTTATCAGGTCATGGCTACATTCCAGCTACAATATAAAAAGGTCACATGGATTTATTTTCATTACATGATAAGCTGCTGCTGTCTAAGCAGCTTGGCTTTTGGTCCACTCTTTGCCACTACTCTGCCCAAGCCCCCTCACATGTGGAAAGGGAGCAGGACATACACCTAATGACTGTTTTGGGGAGGCTGGTGAATATCATGGGAAGGCTGCAGCCTATTCACTTTTCCAAGGGTCTTTTCACATCCTCATCTTGAAATGACCAGATGCGTGTTTTGTGTGAATAAATTCAGTTACTTAGCTGTCCCTGGTTATGAACCAGACACATAATGAGTTAAGAAATGGAAACATGCACGCATTTCAGGCCACATGGGAAGAAAGAACATTTTATGACCTACAGATATGATAGTGGAAGACATTTATGCCAAGGCAAAGAATAGGAAAGAAGAAATCTTGTGTTATAGCCTTAACTGCTCTGTTGACAAAAGTTATGTAAGTTAAACTACCTAATAAGGCTTTTAGGGAAGCAAACTGTGAATTACCCAGATATCCTACTTAGAAATTTTCTTGATGTATGAATAATGCCCTTGGATCAATACAAGTTTTAGACTGCCTTTCTGCTGACTTTTATTTTAGCAAAAAGTAAAGGTATAGGATACAGCTGAATTTTCTATCAAACAGTTTTTATTTTGAGTCAGTCAGCTTTCTATATACAAAGTTTAATAAAGTTTTTCTTTTGTTATAAAAATCTAACAAAGAACAAGAACAACTTATGTGAGTCTGTCTTCAATAATGTGTTATAAGGCTGTTTACTTTTCATGTGCTTTTCAAGCATTTCAACCTCACAGAAAATGTAACTTTCTTCTTTCTGTTTCTAAACTCATAGGAGTTCAAACCCATGTGTTGTCTGAGGACCCAGGAAAAACACATTTCTTAGTTTTTCAGATTATTGTTTTTAAGTTTGCAACAGGTTTAAAACTACAAGTAGTCAAAGACAGGAGGAAAATGAAGAGCCACTGCTTTTTCTTTCCCAACACAGTTCTATAGATAGACAAACCTTTCCTTTCAGGCTTTAAAGAATGACAACAAATCTTGTTTCTCTGCATTTTGCAGCCTTTTTTTTTTTTTTTTTTTTTTTTTTTTTTTTTTTAACCTAAGATTCTCAGGTATCTGGCATCATACCTCTGTTCTGGAAACTATTCTGTGTACTTAGGACAAATAACAGTGGGCAGTTGGTTGAGCTTGACTGACACGATATACTCCAAATACAGATATGAGTTACTCTACACAGCTTCTCCTAAGCTTTTGCCAACAGAATTAGACTATAATATCATGATACAGCATGTATGTAAAAAAGTCTATAACCTTCTATTTCCAAGAAACAACAAAGTTTTGTTAGTGATTCATCTACTGCATCATTAAAATATTTTTAGTAGTGATGTGAGGAAGCTACACATATACTTTGTTTCAGTTAAAAGGGAGGTAATGCTTATTTATAAATTTTAGTCTGTGTATCAGAACTGCACCTATTTTCCTATAACCACCATTTCAGTAGAATCTTGCCTGAGAATTTGTGGTGGGTTGATCTTGCCTGAATTCCAGGTGCCCACCAAGCCACTGTATCAGCCCCCCTTCTCAGCAGGATAGGGAGGGGAGAAAATAAGATGGAACAAAAAAAAAACCCCTAACTTGTGGGCTGAGAAAAAAGGCAGTTTAATAGAAGCAAAGCAAAGCTGCAAACGCAGAAGCAAAAGAACAAAATATTTATTCTCTACTTCCCATCAGCAAGTGATGTTTGTCCACTTCCCAGGAAGCAGGGCTTCAGTATGCATTGGGGTTGCCCCAGAGGACAAATGGAAATAACAAATGGCCTCCCCTTCCCCCTCCGTTCCTCTTGCTTTTTATTTCTGAGCAGACGTCATATGGTGTGGAATATCCCTTTGGTCATTTTGGGTCAGCTGTCCTGGCTGTGTCCCCTCCCAAGACCTTCACCACCCCCAGCCAAATGGGTGAGGGGAGAGGAGGGGAATGTTGGAGAGCCAGCCTTGGTGCTGTGCGAGCACTGCTCACCAGTAACCAAAACACTGGTGTGTTATCAACACCTTTCTAGCTGCTAATACAAAACACAGCACTCCGAGGGCTGCTATGAGGAAAACTAACTCCATCCCAGTCAGACTTAATACAGAATTACTCTGCATAATTCTGCATAAATGGAAGCCATTGATAAGAATAGTGATAAGGAATACATGATTTATATCTTGTGTAAGCAATTTTGCATAATAACTCCTAGACTGATTAGATTTAGGTTGTATGAAGGAGAACAAACAGAGGCCAATAATTTATTTTTAAGAAGGGAAGAATATTGCTACAACATCGCTATAAAATAATCCTTCTCTTACTTTACTCTCCTGACTTCCAACAATTAAAGATTTGGGGATTTTTCAGAACTGTAGGTTGTACCTGGACTCTTGTTTTTAACAGCCACCGGAAGACCTGTCTTTTCTGACTTTATTTAACCTCTTTTTGAATCTATTTATGCATTGGATTTCCCCAATTTATACCATTTCCTTTTTTCAGTTTAAATTTGTTACTCAGTAATTTCACCCTGTTTTAATTACATCTTATGAGATAAAAAGATAGTAAGCTATTTTCTATCATCTACACACATCTGTAGTTTCCTAATTTTATGAATGTTTCAGTTATGCCATTTTGTAATTTTTTTTTCTCTGTTGAGGGCTCCCAGCTTTTTACTCTTTCCTCATACAGGAGCCAGTCTAACCATCCCTGTTAGGCATCCATTACTTTATCTAGTTCTACTGTATGTTTTTAAAGATTAAATAATTAGAACTGCAGGCAATAGTCAAGACAGAGGCATATTCTTGATTTGTGGATATTCACAGCAGTACTTTTTGTGGGATTTTTTGTTGTTTTTGTTGTTGGTTCCGCCCTTCTCCCCCCACCTCGACTCAACTCTAACGAGAAAGCCCAGTGTTCTGTTTTCCTTCTTACCTGCTTCTGAGCACTGAACTGACATTTTCGGAGAACAGTGCCTCCTGGATCTCTTTGCTCAGTAATAACTAATTTAGAGCCCATCATTATGTATCTATATATATATATCTTCCCATATGTGCTTACCCACCCTGAAATTCATGTCCCAGTCCAATTGTCCTCTCTCTGGTGTATATATTGCAATGCCTAATCTGGAAGAGTAGGTGTGGTGCCAAAAAATATAAAAGCATAAGGATTATGGAAAAAAAATCAACAGATAGATATGTCCAAAATGAAAGACATTTCTGATTAAAGGTATTTACATGCTAATTCAGAAGATATGTTTAGGGGAGGCTGCTAAAGTACCAAATCTACTAACAATGTTGCAAGATTAGTTAAAAGTGTGGACAGTGTTACAACAAATACCAGAATTGTTTCACAGAATAGACTCTAATCTCAAAAAGGTCCAAAGACTATGAAATTATTAACAGGAATTTAATCTTCTTGCAGGCCTGCAGCTACTGGAAGCAATGAACATCCAAGTCAGAAAAATTTGATACCAAAGAAATATCATCAAATCAGAAAAATGAGGAAGGCTGTTTTCCACTGTCCTGCACAACATCCATTTCTTTTGATAATCTTTTTCAGTCCAAGAAACACAGTATCTAGAATGAAAAGTGCTATGAGAAGACATTTTTCTTCCTCTAGTAGATAGCACATATCCATTACACCACATCAATCTCTCTGAGGGTCAGTGAAGTCCTGAAATAAAATGTAAAATTGTTTTAAAAACCCCTTTATTTATGGATAGAAATTCAAGACAATTCAGAGACCTTCTTATATCACAAAAGCTAGTTGCAATGAAAATGAAAATCTTTCAAACAGATCAGGATCAGAAGAGATAAATTAAATTAAACTTTTAATTTTTGTACACAGAAGTAAGCATACCACCATAGCAACCAATAAGTTTGTGTTCTCTCTGTTGGTCATGTGACGCAAATTTTGACATGAATTATATAGTAAGTCTTTGAGAAAACTAATCAATGTTTCATACAATAAATAAGATATTGTTCTCTCTTTCTTTTCAAATCTTTTCTTAAGACTCATTACTATCTAGATGCCTAAAAATCATTAGAAGATATATTTTACTAGGTTATAGATCAGTCATAGTCCAGTACTATTGCTTATTTATGAGTTTAAAAATATGAACTCAGAAATAACCAGTCATGAACCTAACAGAAATAGAACTGCCCTCTAACATCTTATAAATATGATTAATCTGGTACTGGGGTATTTTCTTTTTGAACATACAGATTTAGTCTAATGACAAATAGGACAGAGACACAGAGGTTGGAGGAAGGAAAAAAGGAAAAAGAAATCAAAGTAAATTCTTCATATCTCAGAAGTAAATAGCTAAGAGGAAATCCTATGAAAGGACAAGGCCAATGACATAATAGATCAGAAAGACTACTGCAACTCTTTATTGTTTTTTAAAGAGAAGAGGTTAGTTGCTGTGGTAGCTTTTATAACAAAGTAAACAAATGCACAGACATCTATTGGAATGTCTGAAAATGATAAGCCTTCCAGGTAAGAGGAAGATAGGTGTATGTACAACAGTATTTCTTTTAAAGTTTTTATGCTTTGTTCTTAATGTTAAAATAAACCATGCATTGTATTTGTATCCATTTATATACATTTGTGCTATGAGTACAAGTGTACTGACATTGTTAAGCAGAGACTTTTACACTGTTACCCATCCTGAAGCATTCTAAGCCTCCTACTCTCACTTTCAATTTACACGAAAATATTAATAAGTAGATCTCTCCTAGTAACTCACTCTCAGTCCAAGAATCTGGAGTCAGGACTGAGAGGGAGCAAGACAGAAAGGTAAGTTTTGAATGTACATATTGCTTTTGATGTATTCACATTGAGAAGAGTCCCAAAATCTCCTGGGTAGACTAGCCATGACTTACTCTTTTTAAAACCCATTTGTTAAGGGTTATGGATTGCTCTCATTCTCCCAAAAATTGTTACCTTGGGAGATTTTGTGGCAAAAAAGAGGAACTTGTTCACACTATCTAGCACCTCTTCAAAAGCTTGATCTTATTGTTGAGCTTATCTATCCCAAGAGGCTGATGAGAAGTAGAAAACTGGGGGAAAAAAAAAAAAAAAAGGAATAGTGTTTAGGAATTAGGAAAAACAAAGAACTGATGCATCAGTTTTAATACTGATGACAGAGTTTCAGATAAGCGGTGAAGGAGATCTGAAGGATGTCACGGTGCAAGGGGACACCTTTAAATCATGCTTACTCCATAGAAAGAAGCAGATCAGCCATCTAGGCAACTGATACCAGCTTACTTCTGGGTATTAGTCATACCTCAGTAAGTCAGGATCAAATGTGTTCAGTAGCAATATTAGAGAATGTAATTTGAAAGGGTCATCTACCTTTTAGTGAATTAGAGAATTAACTTTTTCACCACAACTCAAGAAGAATATAAAAGCAGACAACAAAAGTAAGTGATAAACCCTAGGCATTTCTGGGTGAAACCATTTTGGCACCAGAGATTAGCCATGTTCTGTCATTTCCACCTATGGGGAAGAACCAGAATCACCAGCCCAATAGAAAGTAATTCTTGGGTAACTAAGTATTACCCATTATATATCTTAATATCCCATTATTAGTTTCTGACATTCCCAGACACAGACATTCAGGAACTTATAACAGAATCACTTTTACTCCATTAGCTGGCTAATCTACAGACTTTAGGGACTGGGTAACTTCCTAAATTGGATGGTTGGTAAACAAGTGCAAATCACAGCATTCCATGATACTCCAGCTAAAATTACAGTAAATATAAATTGTAACCAAGAGATGCTTGGGCTGATGAAGAGCACAGACTTGTGGTAAACTGCATACAAGTATAATACATGCATTATTTTCATTTTATCTTACATATATTTTCTGATGTATATGTTACTTAATATACTACTCCATCACCACCCCGCTGGCCAGTGCAAATTGTCATACAACAGTGTATTTAATAATATCTCACTGTTGAATAAGAACCTTCCTGAGAGTCATACAACAGGCTGCTATTTCTAGCCCAGCTCACACAACTTTTCTGGTTTCATCATTTTCAACAGCCATAAGACAAAGTGGGGGCATCCAGATATTTGTACACATTTTAAAATTTTATATGTTTTGAAACTTTCATCCCAGGAAAATATTAATAAGACAAGTATCTTCTTTGAATATTCATCTAGATGTAGGAAAATTTGCAAATTTGGATCTCTGACTTAGCCATTTGAGCCAAAATGCCTCCCACAGTTGTACTGCATATGCACATTTTTTTCACAAATTTATCCTACTTGCAACTCTATAGCAACCCTGTGTATTCCCAGCTAAGGAACAGATGTGGTTTGTCATCTACAGCAGGCAATATTCTGAGTTACACTGCTAAAAAATTAAAGTTCTGCTGTCTGACGGCTTAGTAGTAATAGATGTTATTTACAAATGCAATAAGAAAAAATACCAAGGTTTACAACAGATGTCAATATTTTTTTAGTTCTGGAGAGTCATAAGCTATTCTGCTTTTAAAAAGTGGGATATTAATAAAGAGAAGAGTAAATTCAGTCTCTCAAAGTGTCAGTGCTTTCCAAGTTCTGTATAGTTGGCCTTCTGGTTCCAGACAGACTGACAGAGCTGCAAGAGCTTTGTATACTGGAATAGGGACAGTATAATTTTGACATGTAGAGGAGGAAGCTTTCTTAAAATTCAGTCTAATGTCCTTTCTCCTAACACCAGTGGACGCATGGAAACAAACCTCCTGAGAGTTACCTCTAAGTGTGACATTCCTTTTATCTTGTTTTGCTTACTATAAATTACCAACCACTTAAGAATGTTTATTCCATAACTATTGCTGATTATATCTTAAAATGGCTTCTTTGCAAACTCTAAGATATATTCTGGATTTGCCAGATTTTTTTTTTTTTTCCCCTAGAAAGTTTTGTTTAGGAAAGCCCTACATGACCCTTATAGTGAGATTTCATTTGGTATTCATAAAGGAGAATAGCAGAATTAGACTCACTGAAAAGCATATATTAGAAAAGCAGAAAGAATAATGATAGTTAAGTTTATGAGATAGCTAAACTGGATTGTGAAGAGTTATGGTTTTCTTATCTCTACAGCTCTTAAACTTAAGGGTGGCACATCCATGTCTGAATCCCTAGAAACTCCAGCAGGCATCTGGCGAGGAAACTCAAGACTACATATGTATTTCCAGACCAGTTTGGATAGTCTTGTCAATCTGCAGCTAGAGAGTCCTGGAATCACAAAGGGTTGGTTGAAATAGCTGAACATTTACAGTTTATAATCATTAATATCTGATGTGAGTAACAAACTGTCAGAGCCCTCTGGAAAGTGACCTGAGGCTTTTCACAGGAAAAACACAGTAGACAACCTTAAAGATAAGAAAAAACAGACATATTCTCCCCAGGCCACTTGCATAACAATCTCACCCATAGTGCAATCTCCAGCACAGCTGCCAGTGAGCACACAAGCAGTTTTAAATTGCATGCAGCAGAGTTGGCAATGGAGAACTTTGTCATCTTGAAAGAATGGGATCTGTGAGAGATTACTAATATGGTCTAAACTCAGAAAAAGACAAGAACACCTTCATGCTAAAAGGCAATACTGTCAGCATCTCAGTTCTTTCGAGTGGCAGTATGTTGCCATTCCACACTTTGTAACAGCTTACATCAGACTTAATTTCAGAAAGAAAAATACAACTATCCCTTCCAACATACCATTTTTCCAACACAGCAAATGACAGAGACATTTGCAGTGCACTGAATGGGTGTGCAAAATGCTCACAACTTTTTTGAACCAGAATTGACTTGTTATAACAAAAGTGGCTATGATCACAACACATCATCTTATCTTTCTTCATGTAAGAAATTCGAAGCAGGAAGAGCAAGCTGAACATCAGACTTGGGGAAAGAAAGGAAGCTCTTCTAAGTACAAAAGAGAGGCCAAAGCCATTGTCATTGCAACAGGAATCAGATGTCAATGCTCCTGGTGCTTCTATTCTAGTAGATAGGTGAAAATAACTTTTGTCTAAACTAGAGGTACAGGATTCCTTGTTAATGATTGCATCTCTAAATTATAGTTAAATTAATATAAATGTCAAGGAGAAATATTCAGATAAACAGATTTTTGTATTAATCTAAAGATATTATAATTTTCAAGAATGTGGAACACTATACACATATTATACAAAAATCAAATCTTTCAAATATTTTCTCTTTTAAAAAATCATCCATTCTAACAGTTGTCTCTTAGTGTTTTATGGTTGAGAAAATATGGTTTTCTAAAGAATATGTCTTAAATAAAATTATTTCCTGAAATTCAACATGCAAACAAAATATATGTATCTGCATACTATAGTATACAAAACCATAAATTGAAAAAAGAGTACTGTAATCACTTCATTAAATAATCTAATTTTTAACCCTCTTTTTTTTTCTTTTTTTAATTTTTCTTTTTTAAAGAAGATCCCATCCACTTGAAAAGGCTTTTGGAAGAGCACAGATCCAGTGATCCTGTACTGTAATCCAACAATATTTGCAGAATACATTCAACACTTTCAAGCACTATGTGCTTAATATTCAACATATTAAATACTTAGGAAGTATTAGAAAGCCTGAAAGTGTTTTAATTTGTTTCTTTGCTCACAGGAGTTATACACAGTACCATGTTAGGCTTAAAGGAAAGTATATTTTATCTCATTTTTAACCAGACACCATTTTACCAGCCTTCCATTCCAACTGTGCTAATTCTGTCTACTGCCTAACACCAGCTCTTTGGTCCCTCAGTAAGTCAGTAGCTGCCTACTGAGCTCCCAACCCAGCAATCTCCTTTCCAGAGCCTAAGCAGCACCTGCTTGCCTGGCCTCGCTGCTTTGCCCTCCACTGTTTGTCAAGGGTGGGACTTCCACTTCACTTCCTCTGTAGGGCTGGTCGATATTGGCCATGCTTACCTCTTCACCTGTGTGTCACTTCAGAAAACATTGTGTGTAAGCAAATGTGTTGGAATTATTTCCTGGAGAAAGAAGCCCCACAAACCATGGTGTGAACCTGCACCATGACCTACTGGCTTTTCAGTCACCAAATCTCACAGGAGCATTTTACTTGCAGAACTAGCCAACATGCTGCCTATAGGGAATCTGGGTGTTTTGTTGTAAATCAAAGCTCTAGCATTATGCAGTTCATAGTCACTCTACTTACTGTCCTGGGGTGATGATCAGTGAAATGCTCCTGTGTTTTAAATAGATCATATACTGAAAGAAAAACTGTGATTCTGTTCAGCTGCAAGACAGACATTGGGTTCACAGACAGAAAAAGTCATTGCATCAACTTTCAGCCACACCCCATCTTTCTGTGATAGAAGGTACATACAAACAATTAGTCAATATTGCCTATATTCTAACATTGATATTATAGTCTTCATTGATACTAAATTGTTATATCACAGCCCCCCCAGAATATCTCTTTTCTTTTGGCTTTGTATCGTGATATATCCATTTTCCTTTTTTTTTCCTTTCTTTCTTTTTTTTTTTTTTTAGGATACCCTTTTGGCTCAAAAATTGCTGTGTCCAATTTGTCTGATCTCTTAATAAGTAGTGATATTCCAAAAGATAAAGTTGAGCCCCAGAAGATTAATCTGCCTATAAGCACCTGTGTACAAGCATGAGAGAGGGTTGTGGAGGGAATGCTTCATTGCACCTACAAGCAAACTTACACTAAGTCACTCTGGAGAAGACCTATTTACTCTCTCTGAATGCAGAGAACCAAGAGATAAACTAGCCTCCTGTGGCTAAAGTTTGCCTTTCCACATTAGTCTGTGTGGTTTCCACCATGGAGTATCCTCCTGCACGAAACTACTGAATGCTTTTAATACTTCTGGTTTATGACAAAGCTTACCACAAACATGCCAAAACACATCCTCTGCCTTATGTATTGGTCCCTTGTATCATAGAGAAACATGTCCAAGGTTTCATATCTACTTTTCAAGATTCCTATGCTTCAAACAACATAAGTAAATAAATTCTTTCCATGGGAATATGATGTTAGTAAGGAACTTAGAATTTCAGTCAAGATGAAACATTCAAATGCCTCATGGAGGGTAGACTGAGCTCTTTCTTCCTTCAGCCACTAAAGGAAAGCTATCTTTCAAAGTAAACTTGAGGAATGCTCTGTTTTTCCAAAATTTGAGTTTTGTCTTTTTTGTTTTAATTCACAGGGACAAAGTTTTTACATTTCCTCAGCTAAAATCTCAAAACTGAGGATTTTAGTAGCATTGTCCTTATGATAAAAAACTCCTTAATCAGACTTTAATGACCTGCATTCAACATGCGCACTGTTTTACTACACAGGTCAGAATGGTTATAGGATCTCTCCCTTTTTCATACCCTTCTCAGAGTGACACAAATCAAATACCCACTTTTTTAAAAGGCCTTCTCCATTTGCCTTGTCAGAAGTTATCTTAAACTGCTTAAACTGAAAAAATTATCAGTTTGAGTTGGCAGGATCCATAAACTGCCCAAAGGACAGAAATCCATTTACACTTTCCAAGATCTCCTAAGAGTTTTGTAGTGTTGTCTGTTGATGGTTGGTTATGCTGTTGTGTGCCGTACATTGTTGAGCAACCAGATGCTGCACACTGATCTCATCTTTATAGTATTAGCTGATCTCTGCAGTAACTGTATACTTTCTCCCATAGTAATAGTGATACAAACAGTAAGGAAAATATCTTGATTTTCTCAATAAGTTCTTAAAGTAGATTTTAAGGGTTTTTTTGTAATATGCACATCAGCTTTGCAAAACTTCTATGTTCCCAAACCTCTGTCCAGTGTGAAAGACAATATAGGTAGATGAGTGCATGAACAGCTACCATAATATTCCCAGCTTTGACCACTAGAGCATAAATTGATGTTTCTTATCTAATCTGTAAAATACTTCTGAAAAACTGGCAAATTCACAAGCAGTTGATGTATAGTAGGAGCAAAGTCCAGCAAAACTCTTTTCATCTCTGGCTGTCTGGGAAACTATCCAGTTTTGAACATTCTCAGTTTTGGTTTTGCTCATGGAAATTTCTCTTTGTTGATTAGGTAGATAAAATAACATAATATCTTTTGAAATGATTCATATTTCTTCACATTTGTTCATATCTACAATCTTTTATTTTCATAAGCCAATTGAAACTATATTGTGATACATATAGTGATGTATCACACTGTATAGTGTGATATCACTATATAGTGATACATACCAAGATACCATCTTTCGGCAAACAAGCAGTAACCTTCCAACACCGTTTGAGGCATTATGTAAGACAAAAGAAATTGCTTTATATTATCACAGTTCTGGTATTAACATCAAAATGTTTTTCCTTTGCCCTTCAGATTAGTTTCCATTTGCCAGTACCTACTTTTAAAGCCTAGTGTAGAATACAAAATGAAACCTAACAGCAGTGCCATGTTACTGTGCATCAATGCCAATTGGTAAAACACCTTTTAATCTCAGTTTCCAACTTGGTCCAAATGTAAAGCAGCCCTCATTTTTAGAGGAACTGTGAACTGCCATCCCAACCACTCACAGTGCCCACACCTCCGATCACAACACAGCCAGCACCTTTCCAACCCAGTTACTCCATGACCTGCATATCCTAAATGCTACCTGTCACCACAGCAACAAGACTTTGGGTGCCTCATGACTTAGGCAGCACCAATGTGAAAGCAGCCTGCCTAGAAAGCCCAGTAAAACCCATATTTTGATCACGGTTTGAAATATAAAAGTGAACTGGACTTATAGAACTTTTATAATGGAATTCTAGAAATAATGACAGAGTTTATATGAAACTCCCAGAGACCAGATGAAACATATGTGCCTTGCGGGTGGGGATGTTTTTTGCTTTGTGTTTTTAATTGAAACATGAGGAAGATGACAAGGACTGTTGGAAGACTCCTTAAAGATTTTGACAGAGCCCTGAGGAATGAGATCTCAATGCTTCTTTTTTTTTTTTTTTTCTACTGATATTTATTTAGGTAGTCTGTTCCACACTTACCCTCATACCAGACTCTCATTAGGTTAGTGAACCATGATTTTTTTTTTTCTTGGTGTTAGAAGATTGCTCTTGAATCCGAAATTGGAAAATTTTTTTGGTTCTCCCCACTTAAATGTATGTCATCATCAAAGAAGGAATCTGTACTTGCTTTTTCCTCTTGGCTAGAACTTACATGATTCACTGTTTCATATTAAAAAATAAAAAACCCTACCACATAGTTACTAGTTGTCTAAAACATTCAGAAAATGAACAGAGATTCATATCTGATCCATATCTGCAGGAGCTTTAACTGCTAAAATCTCTCAAACTATGTTTCACATTACAGCTACTCCTCATGTATTCTTACTGGAAAACTACTAATAGCCCATTAATCACAACTTTTGTGTAGACCATATCTTTAAAGATGAACCTCCACAAACTCAATTTGCAAGGTATCTTTCCTAGCAGCAATTACACATTTATTAACTATATTAAAATACAATTCAACCCAATTATTAGTGTATTGACTTATCTTCCAAAGGTTCAATTTTTAATGAATGAAAATTCACAACTTATTTTGTCTATTTGGAGATCAGCTAAGTGAACAGGTTGTGGTTCTCTGTGCCAAAATCATTTGAATAAGTTTGTCTTACAGTTATATTTGAGCTTTCCCAGTTTCTTACTTAGGTCTAAGCCAAGCCAGTAGAGTTCATTTACCCAGGCACAAGCAAAAACAATGGGATTGATTCTGGCACTGTCAAAACAGGCAATTTCCTTTTGGTGTATAAACCTTAGTTCTTTAGCTGGGTGAAGGACTTTTACTAGCATGCTCCATTCAAAATTGACAAGTCTGTAATAGCTGTATTAAATCTTTTGACACGATCGTTGTCTATCTGAATTGCTTCCATTAAACTCATACTGTTTAATTTATTTTAGTTTGGAATGGGTTACTGTTTTAAATAATTGAAAACATATGGAACAAAGATAATACTTCTTTTCATTCTCACAGGTATTACAGAATTTTGTGAACAAAGGTCATCTGCTTGCAAGGTTGTTTTTCTCAGTATGCTGCTGTTATTCAGACATCACAGCTTAATTAGAATGTATTTTTTCTCCACTAGGCATTTTAAACTGCAAGTCAAAATTAATCTTTAAACTTGTCAATTTCAATTTTTTCCTGGAAATGTTCAGTGCTGCACAGTGAATCAGGAGAACCATTTCTGGTAAAGGTTGTTGCTTCTCTCAGTTTTCAGCTGTATCATCTTTGGCCTCAGATCTTCAAACGTGCATCTGGATTTTGTACAAGTTCTAGTTATTTAATGAAGACTTCCTTCCCCTTCACAGGAACAAGCCATGGAATGTCACAGAATGACTGAATGGTTGAGGTTGGCAAGGACCTCTGCTGCTCAAGCAGGGCCTCCTAGAACCAGTAGCCTATGACCAGATCCAGACAACTTTTGAGTATTGCTGTCATGGTTTAAGCCCAGCCAGCAACTGAGCACCATGTGGCCACTCATTCACTCTTCCCCCTGCCCTCGTGGGATGAGGAGGAGAATCAGAGGAAAAAGGTAAAACTTGTGGGTTGAGATAAGGGCAGTTTAACAACAACACAAGGAGAGAAGGAATAATAATACTAGCAAAAGCATATATGAAGTGAGTGATGCATAAGCAATTGCTCACCACCCAGAACCTAATACTGAGCACATTTCTGAGCTGTGACCTCTCCTTCCCTGGCCAGCTCTCCCAGTTTATGTACTGAGCATGGTGCCATATGGTATCAGCTATCCCCTTGGGTAGTTCAGGCTAGCCATCCTGGCTATGTCCCCTCCCAGCTTCTTGTGAAAATTTACTCTGTCACACCCAGAAAAACTGCCAAGGTGGGCATTGTACAACCTCTATAGGCACCCTGTTCCAGTACTTGGTCACCCTCACAGTGAAAAAGTGTTTCTTGATGTAGAGGAATAATCTCCTGTGCTTCAGTTTGTGTCCATTGCCTCTTGTGCTGTCACTGTGCACCACTGAAAAGAGTCTGACTCTGCCTTCTTTATAAACCCCCCTTGAGTATTTATATACATTGGCAAGATCTCCCCGAGCCTTCTCTTCTCAAGGTTGAATAGCCCCAGCTCTCTCAGGCACTCATGTAAGAGAAGCTCCAATCACTATCAGGTCACAACTACACAATGTCATTACCAGGTCTTTTTTAATTTTCTTTCTCCTTTTCACATCCATTCCTTAGGCCACCATGCTGAATTAAGTCAAGTAAGTCACTAAGGAGTTTTCTCAAAGATATAAGACTTTTGCATGAATTGGACTGGGACAATTTGTTTCTCCTCCATAGGACTTTGAGAAGAACTGCTGTAAATGTACAATATTGCTCTTAGCATTCAACTGGTATCATAAAAAAAATGACCTTAACTATCATCTGGATCTTCTCATTTTCTTTTAGAAGTGCATTTACTGTGGAAGTCTTTGAAGCTCTTTTCTGTTATTAAATTCAAAGCTGGCCAAAACTTTATTATACTTTATTTTCCAAATGACTTTCTGATCTAGCACAATCAGGTTGCTGATTCTCTCTTTAGTGTGACTTGACTGTCTGGTTGTTTTTTGGCTGGGTTTCTCAAGATCCCCTCATCATTTGATCTAACAAAGACTTCGTCTGTGCTTACAGGTAGCATTTCTGTCTTCCCTGGAAATGCTCCAGTTGCCTTTGTTTCAAAAAGAGTTTAGCTACTTTCACTGGCTGTGTTGGGTTTGTGTGTGGAGGGGCTATTTTTTGGTAGTGGGGGAGGGGGCCACCTTGTGAGAAGTTTAAGGAAAGCTCCCCTAGCTCCAAGGTGTACCTCCCCAGCCTAGGCTGAGCCAATTAGCAGTAGGGAAACACCTCTGTGAATCCGTATTTGTGAGGGGAAGGACTGTCTTGAAAAGGAGAAGGTGGAGAGAACCTGGAGGAGAGGCCATTGACCTGAACAAAAGATGACAGTTGGCCTAAACAGAGAGAGAGCTTCGTTGCCAGGAGGAAGGAGGAGGAGGAGGAGGAGTAGGGGGACAGAGAAACTCAGAAACCCAGTTCAAGCCCCATGGAGTAGGAGAAGGTAAATGAGGTCCCTGTAGCCCATGGAGGTTCAATGGTGGAGCAGATATCCATGTGTAGGCTATGGAGGACTCCATGCTGGAGCAGAAAACCCAAGTCCAAAGGCAAGTGTGACTGAAACTGAGACCCCAGAGATGCTCAATGCCAGAGCAGGGGTGGACCCCCAGAACCAGGGATGAGGAGGTGCAGCTGGAGTGGAGGCTCCTCTGCAGCCTGTGGATGTGGGGAGCTGGGAGCTGAGCCTGAGAGATCCATGACTCCATGGGAAGATTGTGTTGGAACACTTTTTTCCTCGACTTCCATGCTGGGAAGAGTGACAGAGGTGACCTGACTGAACCCCCATTCCCTGTCCCCTGTGCCACTGGGAGAGAGAGAAGGTAGAGAAATGGGGAGCAAAAAAAAAAACGCTGGGGAGGGACTTTTCATAAGGGCGGGGAAATGGGTTTAAGCTGAAAGAGGGTAGGTTTAGACTAGATATCAAGAAGAAATTCTTCACTGTGAGGGTAGTGAGACACTGGAACATGTTGCCCAAAGAAGTTGTGGCTGCTCCCTCCCTGGAAGTTTTCAAAGCCAGGTGGGATGAGACTTTGAGCAACCTGGTCTAGTGGAAGGTGTCCCTGCTGATGGCGGGGGGGGTTGGAACTAGATGATCTTTAAGGTCCCTTTCAACCCAAACCATTCTATGATTCCTAAGTTTGAGGAGCTGCAGTCAAATGGCATTCCTCAGAGAGCTCCACAAGGTAATAGGCATGATGAGCTGCATCTGAAGTGCTTTTTCCTCAAATGCATGCAGCATGAGAAACAAGAATGAGGACCTAGAAGCTCTGGCCCAGTCCCAGAGACATGACGTCAGTGGCATAACTGAAACCTGGTGGGATAAGTCCTGTGACTGGTATGACATGATGGATGGATACAGGCTCTTCAGGAGGGACAGGCAGGACAGGGAAGGGCGGGGGGTTGGGCCCTATGGAGCGG
>NW_010294607.1:18929-20122 GCF_000700745.2 Antrostomus carolinensis
AGGGTTGATTAGTGGCTGCCTTGGCCACAGCTACCATGAAGTAGTCAAGTTCAAATTCTATGGTAACAGGATGAAAACCAGCAGCAAGACCTCAACTCTAGATATGAGAAGAGTGAATTTCAGGTTGCTCAGGGAACTACTTAGTAAGGTGCCCTGGGAAAGAGCTTTTGAAGGTGCTGGAGTCCACCACCAGTGCTGGTTACTTTTTAAGTACCACCTTCTAAGAGCACAAGAGCAGGCAATCCCAAAATGCAGGAAGTCAAGCAGGCAAGGCAGAAGGCCACCTTGGCTGAGCAAGGATCTTCTAGAACTAAGGTGGAAAAAGATAGTATATTGCAATGGAAGCAAGGTCAGGCAACATGAGAGGACTACAGAGATGCTGTTCACCACTGTGGGGAGGAAATCCATGCAGCTAAAGCTCAATTAGAGTTAAAGCTGGCTAGTACTGTGAGAGACAATAAAAAGGGCTTTTAAAATATGTTAGTAGCAAAAGGCAGACCAGGAATAACATTGGCCTGTTACTTGATGAGCACGGTCACCTCACAAGCAGGGACACAGACAAAGCAGGGACATTCAATGCCTTGTTCATCTTGGTCTTCAATACTGAGGATGGGCTTAGGAACCTCCAGAGCCCTGGGCTAGAGACCACCAAGTGTTTTCCTGTTCCATGTCAGGATGAATATTAAGCATGAAAAATATAGACATTATATCTATAATAATCATATTGCTTCAAAGAGAGAAAATCTAATTGGTCACAGCTGGGAGTTTTTCTTTGTGTTGGGTTTTTTTTTTAACTAGGTGATATTTTTATACTACATAAAATACCTTCACAAATTAAACTTTTTTGCTACTAAGATCTCTTTGACATATTAAATATAACACCAAAAAACTGCAGCCAGAACAATTCAAATATTAAATTAGTATGATTTCAGAACTGGTAAAAATGTTCATGGTACTGAAACACCATACCAATGTATAATTAATGCCTTTTTAAACTTTTATTTTGGTTAAACACAAGTTATTGAATGAAATTCAATTCCTGCTTGATAAACCTAATCTTTTTTTATGATAAGGTTACCCACCTAGTTGACCAAGGGAAGCCAGTCAATGTAATCTTTTTGGACTTCAGTAAAGCCTTGGATACCATCTCTCACTGTATCCCCCTGGATGAAATGTCCAGCATCCAGCTGAAT
>NW_010294608.1:0-892 GCF_000700745.2 Antrostomus carolinensis
AGGGATGGGAGGGATGGGAGGGATGCAAGAATGCAGGGAAGGATGCAGGGAGGGATGTGAGGGCTGCAGGGAAGGATGGGAAGGATGCAGGCAAGTGGGAGGGCTGCAGGGAAGGCTTCAGGGAGCCACAGGGCTGTAGGGATCCAGGAAGGATGGAAGGAAAGAGAACTCTGCCCCATGCTCCCCACAGCAGGATGCTCTGGGTGGGTCAGACCCACAACTGGTGCCCAGCACTTGGGAAGGGTGAGCCATGGGTGACTGAAGACAGAGGGTGGGGGGTGGGAGGAGGATTGGTCTATGGGGAGCTGGACAAGCCCAAACCCGCAACCCCACCGCAAAGAAACGGCTCTGTGCGCGGCCGAGTCATTTACAATATATACTGTATAATTTATTATAATGGAACCAGCTCACTGAGTCTACAGCTGTACTCACAACCCAGGAAAAAAAAAGAAAGAAAGAAAGAAAGAAAGAAAGAAAGAAAGAAAGAAAGAAAGAAAGAAAGAAAGAAAGAAAGAAAGAAAGAAAGAAAGAAAGAAAGAAAGAAAGAAAGAAAGAAAGAAAGAAAGAAAGAAAGAAAGAAAGAAAGAAAGAAAGAAAGAAAGAAAGAAAGAAAGAAAGAAAGAAAGAAAGAAAGAAAGAAGAAGAAGAAGAAGAAGAAGAAGAAGAAGAAGAAGAAGAAGAAGAGAGAGCGCACGCGCCAGAGGAAAATACTGAAGTATTTCTACAGAGTGTTTGTTCCAGTTAGCTCCCTCCGCGGCAGGAGACACAGACTGTAAAAGAGGAAGACTGGAAATTTTCCCTGATGTGCTGGCTTGTCCGCGCCGGTGCCGCAGTTGGGTCTCGGGCTTTCAGGAGCCACAGCCCCCCGGGGGGGGCTACAGGGCTGGGGATT
>NW_010294609.1:0-26530 GCF_000700745.2 Antrostomus carolinensis
AGTCCAGTGGAGGGCCACAAAGATGATGAGGCGCGTGGAGCATCTGCCTTATGAGGAGAGGCTGAGAGAGCTGGGACTCTTCAGCCTGGAGAAGAGAAGACTGAGAGGGGACCTTATCAATGTTTGTAAGTATCTGAAATGTGGGGGCCAAATGGATGGGGCCGGGCTCTTTTTGGTGGTGCCCAGTGACAGGACAAGGGGTAATGGGCACAAACTGGAACACAGGAAGTTACACACAAACCTAAGGAAAAACTTCTTTACCGTGAATGTGTCGGAGCACTGGAATAAGCTGCCCAGAGAGGGTGTGGAGCCTCCATCTCTGGAGATGTTCAAAACCCACCTGGACACTTTCCTGTGCAACCTGCTGTAGGGAACCTGCTCTGGCAGGGGGGTTAGACTAGATGATCCCCTGAGGTCCCTTCCAACCCCTGCCATTCTGAGATTCTGTTAGAGGAGTGGTTTAAATCAGCCATCGTGAAAATGAATCAAATCGGTGAACAGGAAACTTTGATTTAAATGTTTGCTTTTAATCTTGAATTACAGTTATATTTTTTTTAAAGACTGGTTTTCACTGATTGGTAACCATGAAGATGTGCTGATTATAGTCTTTATGCATAATTTAGTGTTTGTTTTTGCTAACAAAAAGGGCACGCTGTATCTACATACGTCTGAGACATTTCATACTTTAACGTAACATTTATATGGATCTTAATTTACATACATTTTACTATTTTAGAAGATGAGGACTGTTTAATTTCTTTTTTTACTAGATAATTATTACACTTTTACTTGTGATTCATATCAAACTCCTAGTGGATAAATAATGGGAATTGAAAGAAAACAATGAGAAAAAAACTCTTTATAGTTGCTTTTTGTTAAATAAGATTACTATAAATGTATTTGAACCTTCTTCTAAAGAAGTTTTGCATTGAAAAAGTTTTTTTTTTTTTTTAAACTGAAGTAGGAAGAGAATGTAGTTGGTTTGATCACGCAGTCTTTCAAGTGTGTAGAACTAGTAGACATCGTCCTTTCCACCTGTTTTTAATTTATGGATGGAAATAATGAAAAAAAAATCAGCTGGGGTAATTTATTTTAGTGAGCTAGTTGAATAAACAGAAATGAAGAAAGTACTGCCACCGTGCTTGCAGAAAAAGATGCTTGTCAAAAACTGGTTTAACACTTCAGCAAACCCAGATTAATCATTCAGCAGCTTGACTTTCCTTATAGCTTGAACAGAAAGTCCATACTGCTTGATAATAGTACTTTTGTAGTATTTGTTTTGTAAAGCAAACATATTTAAAATTAAATTTTAAATTAAGCAACCTGATTGATTTTATTATCATTTTATTTTAGAGACCCAGAGAAGTTACCAGGGAAGAACCATTTTTTTTGCCTTACACTTAAATCAAACACAAAGTCAGGATCTTCTAGAAACCAGGTGCTTTTCTTCATGTTTAAGAGGGCTGTACATGATTGGAGGAGCTTGTCTTTTAGCAAAGTCAGAAAAAAAAAATCATTCAAATATATAAATCTCTAGTATCGCTGCAGAATATTAATTCTTTGACTTCTGATGTGTTTTGAAATGAGCAGCAGTTCATATTACTATCAACTTTGCTTAAAGTAAGTGCCAGTGGAATGATATACTATTCATAAATAAAATCAGGATAAATCATGTTACTAATAAAGCTCTAATGATAAATTTTTTAAAATCATGTACAAAGAGGTGGACTTTGTATGGGACAATCTTGCTGAGTAGTAAGAATATTTTTTTTTTTTTTTTTTTTTTTTGCCATTCCATTTGAAGCCTTCTGGTGCCTATGCTGTTCTCAGCATCAGCATGGACACCTTCCTGTGTGATCTCATCTAGGTGTTCCTGCTCCGGCAGGGGGATTGGACTAGATGATCTTTCGAGGTCCCTTCCAGTCCCTAACATTCTGTGATTCTGTGTGTGGTAAGTGAAAATCTGTAAGAGTTAGATGCAGTGGTTTTCCTTACGGTTATAAGGCCAGTGGCCATATCTTGTCGTTCAGCTTATCAGCCTTTAGATGGCATTAGCTCCCTGAACATTTTAGCTTTTAATTTTTCTAACCTGTTCCAAGTGTGAGATGAAGGAACACAGCAGTAACTTCTGAACTGATACTTTGTAAGGGGAACATAGTCAGTACACTCAATGCATGCTGACGCCTTGTCTACCCCCCAAAAGAAAAAGAAAAGAAAAAAAAAAAAAGGAAAACATAAAAAGACTGAAAACATGAAAGATGCAGTCCAGCTCCAGAGCATGGGGCTGAGAATGTCCAGTTCTGAGCTTGATCTGTCCCCAGGCATTGTACTACAGCAGCTCAGAAGTGGAAATAAAGCAGCAAGGGATTGTCAGGTTTATTTCCCATCTATTCTGCCTCTACCAGCTGTATACAGGCACAGAAATACACTGTTTTGTTGGCTTGATGCTGTGAGAGCCTCTTTGTACGCTGAAGGGATGGATACATTAGTGGCTCCCTGTGCTGTGGCTAGCTCTAGTTCTCTCCTTGCTGTGTGAAGTGACAGTATTGCAGTATGCAGTTGAGGTTGACCTTATGAAAAGGAGTGTAACTGATAGCACACCGCTTTGCTGAAATTCCCATTGTGTTCCTAAGTTGGGTGAACCCCTGCAAGTGATGTCGTTTGCAACTATAGATTTTCCACATGCTGGGTTGCATTTTGGTATGACAGAGGGCTTCTGCGTGTTTTTAAATACCAAATACATGTGTTCTGGGTAAGAGAGAGTATTAATTCAGCTGATGATGACACATAGGGGCATTTAAACTGTGTATGCCTCTACTGCAGAATGTTTTCAATGATATGCCAAATTAACTGAATAATGCATTAGTTGAAAAGGAAAAGGATTGAGTAAGGCTGACATAGTTAGCAACGTGCAGTTCCTTAGCTGCAGACCTTTTAAGCCTCTTTTAATCTCAGTCTCAAAGCACAGAACTTCTTTAACAAGTGCTGCTAGATCCATTTTGTAGATGAAGAAATGGGAACATCAGAATTTGACAATATGCACATGATCATCCAGGAAGTGTCTGACATATCTGGAAATGGAACCTGGGTGGGTTCCTGATCTCTATTCTTGTGCCATAACTGCCAGATTAATTTTCCATTTGCTGTACATCTTTATATGGTCAGAGTGTTGCTGTTTTCCATGAGATAGGCAGAGCTAGTGTCCAGATTAGAACAATGGCTCTGACAACTGTTTTCTCTTTGCCAGAGCACTATAAAAATGCACAGTGCTTCAAAGTAAGCACATGTGCCAACAAAGAACACAAAGTACTGAATGCTGCCAATGCCTCTTTCCTTGACTTAAAACTGTCTTCTTTTGTGTGCATCAAGTTTGGACTCCACAGGATGCTACTCTGTGGATTTCCACTGTTTTTTCTGAAGTCAGTGAGGTTGTAGCTATATAAGTGAAGCCTGAACTTTACCTTCTAGTTTCAAAGTAAGCAATTAATAATCAAATAGACATCAGAGTGTATTATTTCATGCTGGCTTTTAGCTCAGTGGTATACAACATTGCAGTTGAGTAGGCTTTCATTGCAGCTGCATCTCAGTAAGGTTGCTAAAGGAATGTCTTGTTCTCATGCCGTGTTTGTCTTGCTCTTTTTTGTAATTTATTTGCTTTGGGGAACTGAACCAGACTTAAGCATCTGTTTCTCAGTGAGGGTTTATTTTGGGGAGGGGGTGTTTTGACACAGCATTACAGATGATTTCACTAAACAACATAACAGTTAAGTGATTAGCCCAAGGTAATTCAGTGAATGGCTCAGCCTTCCTGAGAATGTTAAACTCTTCTGGCTGCTTGTCTTTTAAACTAGTCAAATGAAATGAAACTTTGAGAACTGGAAGTCACTTTTCATACTGTCTAATTGCCCATCTTATGTGGGAAAATGTCTGTAAAAATCCTGCCTGGGAATCCTACCTTTTTTTTTTTTTTTTTTTAATAATATTAAACAAAGCTTTTTGCATCAAATAGTTTATTATCTGTTGACATTAATTCACAGGGAGTATACATACGTGAAGTTGAGAACATGTTTTGCTGTGTAGCACCTGTGAGGTGAGGCTGTATGTGATCTACACAGCACAAAATAGATGCTGTTTAAGAAAAATAAGAGTTTCTGCTATAGCCAGCATAAAAAGAAAGGGAAAAAATTATTTCAGAAAAACTTATTTTCTTGTATAGTATTTTTAAATGACAAGCATTTCCAGTTACTCATTTTTAAATTTTTTTTTTCCCCCAAGTATTATTCCAAGAGTTTCTTCTGTGTACCCTTTTCCCTTTCCCATTCTTTTTTTTCCAGCCTGGATATTATTATGACGACCGTGACAATTTGAGGTAGTAAGTGAGGAAAGGTTTGTGAGGAGAATCTGCTGTTAAACTGATACAGTGGTGAAAAACGACCATATATTAAGGCACAGTGTGATCTGAGGAAAGATTTGTTTGTCCAGTACCTTATCTGTATTTGTTGCAGTATCCTCTGGTTTAGTAATAAAAAAAAAAACCCAACCTGTGGCTTTTATTTTCCATTTGCCTGTCCAATTTCCCTGTCCCATCACTGTTTCAATTGTGAAAACAATTTGTGAAAACAAAAGGAGTCAAAATACGGAGAAAGTTGAATAGAAAAGGAACGCTGAAAGGTTTTCTTTAACTTATTCACAGGGGGTTTTGTTTGGTTTTGGGAGAGGGAGATGACTTCTAATAGCAAAACATTACTTAAAAACAAATCAGTAAATGCTACTGTATAAATAAATTGTCCTTATACATTAATGTAAGACAAATTGTTAACTGAAGATATGCACCTTATTATTTAAAGTTTAACTTGCTTCTTTTTAAAAATACAATTTAATTTTGCATATCAACTTTATAAACAAAATGTGTGCGTCTTTCAGTTCTGTGGCTCACAGTGTAATGTTACCTACTGATGTAAAGGTATTTTATCCAAGTTAAATCCCAATTTAATATTTCTTTTAACATTCTTAAAATACAAACTGTTTTATGTAAATACCTCTCTAAATATAAATCCTTCCTGATTTGCTAATAAGGTGAAGCTAAAAATATATACACCTAGCTAAAGAATAACCTGAACCAAATTCTAAAAGTTAAAAATAATTCCGATCTGGGAGGAATCAATGTTCGAATACACATTATGTTTTACACATTTTTAGAAGTGGATTGGCATAGCTGTTGCATAATCAGCTATTCCAGGATAACAGCTCTTGCTCGGGTAGGCTCTTCCAGAACAAAAAACAGGTTTATTCCCATTTTATATATATATATAGATATATAGATATAGATAAAAATAATCAATCTTTTTTACAAAATAGAATTACTCTTCAATTATTGTTTTCTGTATGCTGAAATAAAATACTCATCTGAGAAGAGTTGGTTCAACCAATTAAGTACTTTGTAACAAATATTTGGTTAGTTTGTCTGGGGTAGCTAGGTAAGATTTTGGCATCCTGAGGATTTCAGACCTTTCAGACCTTAATTTCCAAGGGGAAACTAAGTGAGTTTTGACTGAAACAAGTACCCAGCTCCTTGTATTGCTCCTCAACTCATCAAGACATATAGTATGAAATTTTGGAAGAACACTGTATGGGAGATCTTTCTCTAAAACAAAATGTTATGTTTCAGTTGGAGATTGCTCGATTTCTTGTTAAGAAACATTCACATTCAGTTCTCTTCAACATTGTCATACTTTGGCAAAAAACTCAGCTGATGTGTTTGGCTGACTTTGGTTTGCCTCTTCTCTGAGTTTAGGCCACTGGAATTCTTAACATTTAAAAAGGGATTTCCATCAGTTGTTACAGATTCAGAGCTCTTCCTGCTGTGATAGCAGACTAGATGAGATCTTAATCTCATCCAGATATTCATCCAATGATCAGGCAGCAGAGTGGTGACTGAGTGAGACAGATAGCATCTTCTCCTACTAGATTAATCACATCATTGTCTGTCAAATTACTCAACTTTCCTCCATCGGCACTGGAACTGAGACTGTCTCTATTCTTGCCAAATAGTATTCCCCTACCTTTCACTATATTTTAAGCTTTTCCAACTTGTGCAGGCTATCTCTGCCTATTATTTTTCTGACATCATACATTTTGCTGTCAGTAATCCAGCAACACACAAATAATTTGTTTTTTATGTCTGTAATTTATGCTCCAGAGTTGAGTAAATTGCTGCACTTCAGACCCAATCCAAAGCCTAATGAAGTCATTGGAAACATTCCAGTTGACTTCACTAGGCTTTACATCAGGCCCATAAGTAGTACTTGCCTGCCACTGAGTCAGAACTTATAAAAGACAAACAAAGCAGAACATTTTTTACCATTCTTAGTCAGTCATGGTAAGGAAAAATAGCAAATGAATCAGAATACAGTTTAAATTATATCAGCTGCTAGTTTTAAATAGTGCTTCATTCAAAAACACAGTTTGACAATAAAAATCTACTTAAGCATCACTGCATTAAAGGATTTGAGAAGAGATTTCTTTTATTTATTTCTCTTTTTTTTCTTATATTTGAATCAGCTATTTAGTGGATTCTACATCGTGGTAACATAAGTAAAGCTCTTGTGACTGCAAACTGTTACTTTTATTTTCAAAGTCTCATTTTGACATGTTCTAGGGAGCAAAGTGCTGCAGCTAACACCAAGCGTGTGACTCACTTGATGAAAAAGAAATATAAAGAAGATAATTAAAAAAAAACCAACCCCACAGTATTTATTTTCTCTTCTACAGAATCCAGGTAGCACTGTGAGAAAAGGGGACTCTTTCTCCTCCTAGTAGTGCAAAAAATTGTGTAAGCTGTTAAAGTTTTCTTGAAGGAACTGAACTTGAAATGCTTAAAAGAAAAAACCCACCACACTATGGCTTTTCTCCAGGGATGCAGCAGCCTTTGTGGGGTAAACAAGCTGTATGCCCAAGCACTGTGCTATGGGTGCAGGTGGCTAATTAGTGCTCATCACTAATCCTGGTGGAAGGGAGAAAACCTTTTAAATCTTTCCATCAAAAATGGATGTAGTCAAGCTGCAAAGGAAGCCATGACAAGCTGACTGTGTAGAAGCTGTGTGAATAGTTAATTTAATTAGATCTTTGCTGCAAATATATTTGGTGTACTCTTGTATTTGCATATCCCTCAACTAGGACTTAAATCAACATTTTTAGTACCTCTGTTGAAACTAAATTTGTGAAATGTATGTAATTTCAACATCTAGGAGACAACAGATTGAAGTACCATTCATTTACTAAGTGAAAATGAAGATCAACTGAGTTTTAGGGTACCACAGAAGAATCTGGCAGAATCTGAAGATCTGGATTCTCACAATTCTAAGCAGGTCATATACGATCAGATTCACAGGTATAATTTGGTATCTAATTTCTTTTTGGTTGTAATATTATTGAGGATCTAGTCCCTAGTTTTGTAGGTCTTGGTTCTCTGGACGTTTCTCTCAACAGCATGTCCTCAAAAGGAGAAAAAAAGAGGAGGGAAGGAGGAGTGCTTTTTAGTTTGGATCAGCTCTCTGATCTGGTTTATTATTCAGCACCACAGATGATCGCATTAGAACAAACAGGGTGTCAACACAGGCGTGGTAATGATCAGCGATGAGGAAAGGGGGCTGGAAGCACTTAGCTAGCTTTGTCAGTGTGAGAAGTGTCCTTAGAACCAGAAAGTCTCATTTCCTCAGGCCTCATCTACACTACAAAGTTTTCTAAGAGAAGTTGTCTTGTGTTCCCACACAAGTTTGTAAACTGGCAAACATAACCCTTTCTTTGAAAGAAACTGTCTTCCCATACCACACCAGCCCTGAGACACCAACCACAATGTTAATGACATAACAGTGCTGGCACCTAGAAGCTTCTGCCCTCACTCATAACATACTCTTTTTAACTCTTTTAATGGCTTTAAACTGGAAGAGGGTAGGTTTAGATTAGATATTAGGAAGAAATTCTTCACTGTGAGGGTGGTGAGACACTGGAACAGGTTGCCCATAGAAGCTGTGGATGCCCCCTCCCTGGAAGTGTTTAAGGCCAGGCTGGATGAGGCTTTGAGCAACCTGGTCTAGTGGAAGGTGTCCCTGCTGATGGCAGGGGGGTTGGAACTAGATGATCTTTAAGGTCCCTTCCAATCCAAACCATTCAGTGATTAACCAGTAAAATTTCATATACAGATAGACATGCTGCCTTGGCAAAGGCACCCAGGTGGGCATGTGCTCTGGTGACACAGCAAGGTCGGCAGATGTGAGCCAGTACAACTGCTAACAACAAGGCCTTCTGCTGCGGAAGAATAATATCTTTGCTTCCCACACCTGGGAAGTGATGGGACTGGTACTTGCATATCTCACGGAGGTCCTTTGAGAGGTGACAGTAAAGCATTTTGGTACTGGGCTCTGTATGAGCACTTTGGTTATGTGGATAATACCTACTATGAAAACTACCCTTAATCAGTTTCTTGAAGACTGGTAAGTTACCAGCTTCATCTTGAAATCTGTTGATTAAAGGTGGCACTATTACTATGAAGAAGGATTGAATTCAACTTTTGTAAACTATGTGATTTTGCCCATGTCACAAAAAGTATTGTTTTGTTTTAAAAATTGTCAGGGATAGTTTTACAGCTGTAAGATCTTACAGTGCTTGATATTTTTCTTTTTGGCCCACCTGTAAATCAAGAAATTCTTTAAAAATGCCACTACTCTGAGGAAAAAATGTCTTTCTAGGTCTTTGGGGGAGGGGAGAAAATTTTGCAGGTATGAACCCAAAAAAATTTGAACAACAGACAAGAAACTTGGAAGTTAATTAAAAAAATAATGGAAAAACTGATTAAAGGGGTAAAGCAATAATGTTTTCTTAAAATAGATCTCAGTTGTTTAATTAGAGCAGGTGGGAAAGAGAAAAATAATTTTATCAGTCTCAGTAATAGTAACATCATTTCATACTCCCTGTTGTAAGGAAATTAGGATTTTGCTATTTCTAGACCTTCAACTTCTCCACTGTATTTTTGTTCTGTTTTTCTATGGAAGTGACCCTTTGCATTCAGACTGTTACTGCCAGTCCACTGTAATAATCTTTAAACCTATTGGTGAGACAAACTTGATGGAGAAGTAGGGCTGTCAAAGGCATTAGGTGACTCAAATACACTGTCTCCATAGTGGGAGAAATCTGTTGCCTACAAGAAGCTGTAGTTGGTTGCCTCATCAGTGTGGGTACCAGTGCAATAACTCCACACCAGCCACTTGCTAATCCAAAATAGAAAGGATACCTAGAAGAGGACTGGGAAATAGGAAAAAAAAAGAGAGAGAGAGAGAGACATGTAATGTTAGTTAAAGTAGGATGTCAGCTTGTAGTAAACCAGACTGTCCTTATTGCACTGCTTACCAAGTTGGCTTGGTCTCTGCAAACCATTTTCTGAGACCACCAGTCTGCAAGTACATCTACATTCATGAAATGTAGACTCTCGGAGCATTGCCATGCTTTAGATCAGGAAAATCTTACATTTAAGGACAACTCATTATTCATAGTTCTCACATATGGTTCTACGGAAATATCTGAATTTAAAAGAGAGAAAACATCTTCTATTCCGTTCACATCTGGGAATCATAGGAATGAGATTAAAATGGAATTTTGTATCATAGAATCATAGAATCGTTTTGGTTGTAAAAGACATTTAAGATCATTGAGTCCAACTATAAACCTAACACTGCCAAGTCCACCTCTAAACCATGTCCCCAAGCACCACATCGACACATCTTTTACATACCTCCAGGGATGGTGACTCCACCACTTCCCTGGGCAGCCTGTTCCAATGCTTGACAACGCTTTCGGTGAGGAAATTTTTCCTAATATCCAATCCAAACCTCCCCTGGTGCAACTTGAGGCCATTTCCTCTCATCCTATCACTTGTTACTTGGGAGAATCTATGAGCAGGTTTCCAAAATTTCATTTAATTGTATTTGGGAGACTTGTCTATTGTTGTAGCATGTACGCTGCATGGTGACTGATACTGCGCTGCTTGGCAACTGTTCAGGCAGGAAAAATAATATAGTACAAATGTAGAAAGACATGTAGTACACCAGCTTGGTGCACACAACAGCAGGAAATCCCTGTGAATGCAACAAGTGCATGAAGTAGATACCATAGCAAAGAAGCAAAAACCAGGATAAATGTTTTGTGATTATTTCCTTACACAAAATACTTGGATCAGTTGCACTCTTCTATGATTAAGCCAACAACATGTTTCTTTTCTATTAATACTGACAGTGGCAAGTGATTATGCAAAGAGGTGTACGCCAGTGAAAGCACAGAACTGAGTGAAAAATCTGGTCCTGTTCCCCACCTCAATATTTAATCAAATGCACTAAATGGAGCATATGGTTTTATTTTACAAACTTTATTGTATTGTCTGAAGAATTTCTGCAACGCAAATAGGATTACTGTTTACATTTTGAAACTGGTATTATTGGCTAAATTAATTAAGTTCTGAAAATGTAAGATTTGCACATAAGCATTCAAAATCCTCACAACATCCTTATTTAATGGAAACTTGAAAAACTAGGCCACACTATACAAATGTGTATGTCTGTACTCATATAGTCTAGGCTAAGGCTTTTACAAACTGTAGAGGATAATTCTCATTCCAATGGCAGGTGCTGAGGACGCTGTGGAACAGCAGTATGATTTGGAAAAACAAGACCAAAATGTACATAATTTCAAAGTTATGATTGCTGTATTCTCAAAATTAGGAGGGTTTCTGCTGTTGGTTCACATTATTCCCTCCTTTATACAGTAGTACCAATAAACACACTGTTTATCATTATAAATTCCATCCTAATCATAATGGATGTGATTTTCTTCTCAACCTTGAATATAGGGATATAAACCATTACTACCAAAAGCAAAGAAAAAGCGAAGAAACCTTTTCATATTTCTTCATTGACTCCATCCTCATGGCAAAATGTTATTGCTGTAATCTGCATATAAATTTCCCTGAGTTTGTAACTTCTGGCAATTTTCTCTTGAGTTTAATATTAAGACCTCTTTTACATTAATCAGATTGGTCCTGTCTTTCAACCAAAAGCCTTCATTCTGTGATTCTGTGTTTTATACAGATTCAAAGTATCTTTTCTTCAAAACGTTTACCTAAAAATTAAAATAGCTAGTGTTATTAGAAGTGGGATGTAACACTATGGAATAAATATTTTATATGTAGAAAACAGGTAGAGATACTGAACAAGTAATTCAGCACTGCAGCATTAGCCCTTCTTTGTTATGAAATGAAACTTTAAAATTACATATACTTTCAGATACCATTTTTATCTAGACTTTGCAAAATTTGAAAATAATGTAACTTAAATCTGAGAAATGTTTTCCCTGTCAGCTGTAGTGAGAATAATGTACAGGAAAAGGTGATGTAATGATCATATCACTTACATTAGTCTCTCCCTAATGAATAATCTTCCACACTAAGGATGAGCTCACTTACTATTATTGGAGTCACATCTGCAGGCCACAGTACACTGCTGAATGTACCAGAGGTTTGATGCCTTATAATCTGCCTGTAGCTAACACTTTTTGTTAGAATTGCAAAACCATTATGTGTACTACAGATGGAGTAAATTTTCCTCATGAGGAATCCAACAGAAAAAAAAAAAGAAACAAAGCTTTTATTTGCAGCAGTTGTACTTGGGATTCACACCCTTCCTAAGCACGGCTATATCTTTCTTTGAAAACCAGTCCCAGACTATTATTAGTTTGGAACATCTAAAACATGTGATGAATGTTTTCTGTTCTCATTTCAGCAGAGCTCACATGATTGATACAGCAGCCTAAGTTTAATTTCAAACTAAGGATAGAAAATCCTCTTTATTTCTATTCCTATTTGTAGCTGCAGTGCAGACAGCCAATGTGCTCAATTGTGAAACTGTGTAACTTATGTAATGTGCTTTCTGTAAATGATGAATCATATACTTATTTAAAGCTGGTAAAATGAGTAAGGCTGGGAGTCAATTTGGAATTCAAGAAATAACATAATTAGAGCCAGTGAGTAATGTAATTCAGTATTATAAATGTCTTGAATACACAAGTGTTTATTAATATTAATGAAGCAGAAAAAAAATATAGTATGTATAGAAAGTCTAAAAGAAAGAACCTCTCCCTTAGAATAGGCACATTCCCTTATGCTGTTCACTTCCATGCATCTAATCCAATAATTGTACTGAGCTGCAAAGAATATTAGGAACATTTTAGGCTCTGATTCAGTAAAGGGTTAAATCTATACTTAAAATTACATGTGATTCTACGTGTTTTGCTGAGTGCAATACTAAGAGCTGAACAAAGCAGACTGGATTCCTTTTTTGTGGTGGTGTGAATTTGTTTCAGCAGTGATTCTATGACTAACTGTAAGCTTCTCATTTAAGTAGGAATCAAGTTTTCTCACTTCAGTATTTTGTCTCCTAATTTATAAAACTGCTTTGAGAAATCAATTTTCATAAAATTTTTTGAACTAAAAAGATATCCAGGATTGCAAAGGAAAGTTAAAAATCATTCCTCTTCCAAATACAGTCCTAACACTGCAATCTTCCCCCTTACCTAACCAACCTGTTGTCTCAGATCCAAAACTAGATGTGTCCACATAGCTCCATGTACACAGACACACTCTTCTATAAGCAATACTTACACAGTTTCAGATTGAAGAACTTTTCACATTTTACAGATGATTAGAAAGCAAATTATTTCCTTCTCATTCATCAGTCTTCATGCATGTTAAGGGAAGCCTCGTGATTTCTGTTCTCTTACACTTTTTCCACCTTTTTTCCTTTCTGTTTCTGCTTCTCATGATCACCACATATGTTAAACTTGGGTGGGACAGGGTGAGGAGCTGGGAACTCTGCTACCCAGGCCTTACACACTTCAGCCACCTACTCCATCTCTGCTTCATCTCAGCTGTGCTTTATGTTTCTTAAGCTAGCCAGTAAGTTAACCTGCAGGCATTTCCTGGATTCCTGCAGAATTCTTGCCCTTGAATTTAGCTTTTTTCTGATTAGTAGACAGTTGATTGGCACTTCCTCCTGTGAAGCTACTTTTTTTCCTTGTTCAGAATACTGTGATTTTTGAAGAAATGAATTAATAAAAACAAGCAAAACCGAACAGGTTAGCATGTGAATGATACAGATTAAACTTTTGAATACATTAGGTAAAATCTATGTACATTCTCCCTACCAGAGTAAAAATGTTCAGTTGTACATATGGGATAATTTATAAGTTTACTTCCTTGGGTAGTATTTACCTGCTCAGGCTCCCCCACATTGATACTCTGATGTATCCTGTACTCCATTCTTAAAATAATTGAGCTAGCTCCTAGCCCCCCTTTGACTGCTTCTTAGCATTCTGGCTCTCAGTGTCCCATAGCAGAATTAGTCAGTGCATGAAAATGAAGTGGGTGAGTTGCTGGGGTGATCTGTGGTCCAGATATGCTGCTCTGTGGAAAGTTCTTTTCAGGTGACTCTAGCTGTAAGCTGGAGCAGCTTGTCACATTTTTGCTGAGGTCTGCACCGGCCTCAGGACTTGCCCAGCTGGGCTGTGCAAATAGAAAAGTCCCCAATTTAGATATACCCTAAGAGGTACCATATCTCCCTGAAGACTGCAAGTCATCTATCCCTATGGTTATCTGCAGAAATTAATATCACCAACAACTGGCATTAGTAGAAGCTCATCATGTGTAGTGATTTTCACTTGCTTGTTAAAATTTGAACTGGACTTACTGCAGTGCAGTGACATTTTGTCTTCCTCTCTTACATTTAGCTGAACATCTTTCTTCCATCACTGTGAAAAAAACATTTTAAACTTTAATTTTCAGGATATGAATGTTTCTTCTAGATTTACTGAATGGCGCCTACAGTGCTTGCCTTGACACATTTCATGAACATTTTTTATGTTATGTTTCTATGAGCTTTCTTTCTCCTAGCTGTGAACCACACCCTTTCCTTTCAGTGACATCAAGATTGTTCCCCTGCCCCATTTCAAGACCTGAATAATTCTACAATATCACCTATGGGTAGAAATAAGCCATTATGTCCCTCATCACTATATTAATAATTGAATTATTCACCTCACTCTCAACCTTCATACAAGCATATCACATTTTATAAAGTTTCTGTCGGTTGATATTTTTATTGGATAAACATCAGCCAGCAAAATGAACATTTCCATTCCATAGTGTGCGATAGAAAGTAGGATAATATGTTTGATTCCTCATATTAATTTTATTTGTCCAAGTATTTTTACTCAGAGTTTGTGACTAGTCTTTGCCTGTGTAGCCATATTCCTATAAATCCTAGAACATGATCCATTTTGTTCTGTGCAGTGTAACACCAAGTGAAAGCATCAGCCCCTAAAATGACAAACCAGTGAGTAACTTTCTCTTAGACGGCAAAATATTCATAGGTGTACATGTATATATTATGTGTATTTTTTAACTACAAAATATTTCTTCAGGGAATGTGAAATTTCACAGCAGTGGGCACAGAGTGCAGTAAAACAAGAGTACAGATTTTTACAGTTTGCACAAGGTGAATGGAAGTTTGTTTCCCCATAGTGCAGCAGGTAAGGAAAACACATAAAACCTCTTTGTTGAAAAGAGACGATGTTTCCGCAATAATGCACAGCTTTCACTTTTACAAAAAGCACTTGTTTCATCAATTTTCTTATTTAGCTTCACTTTAAAAAATCAGGAGTGGATTGAATGGAAAATAAAAATCAAACTTCATGTGAAGAAAACAATGAAGGAGTAGAAGCCTTTCAGAAACAGAAGCTTTCAGGCTGCCTTTTTATTTTTCACTCCTGCTTCAGCATTTACTACCATGCTTCATTTCATATCTCAAAGCTGAACTGTAGTCTACAGCAATCCTTTAAAGGGGTTTTTTTTCCTCGTGGATTTGAACATTTTTGAGTCAATGCTTTGTAAAGTGGTGAATACCTCACAAGAACCATGTGATGAAAAACTGCCTCATTGATAGGAATATCTGACATCAAAATATCTGACATACAACATGGAGTAATTTGTCTGTTTAGACGATTGCTTACTGACGGTCTTCCTCTTATGGCATATAATAAAGGACAGTCCAAATAAGAAATCAGTGGAAGTCTGGTGTTGCTGAAAAAGAAGATAAGTTCTTTCAATCATAAATATTATGGGTTCAGTTTTTTTCCAGTAAAGATCCAGAAGATCATAGAATCATAGAATGTTGTAAGTTGGAAGGGACCCACAAGGATCAATGAGTCAAACTCTTGTCCTAGGATAGGACAATCACAAGATTCAGACCATATGTCTGAGGGTGTTGTCCAAATGCTTCTTAAATATTGTCAGGCTTGGTGCCATGACCACCTCCCTGGGGAGCCTGTTCCAGTGCTTCACCACTCTCTGGATGAAGAACCTTTTCCTCATGGCCAACCTCAGCCTCCCCCGGCACATCTTCCTGCCATTTCCCCTGGTCCTATCATTGGTCACCAGAGAGAAGAGATCAGCATCTGCCCCTCCTTTTCCCCTTGTGAGGAAAGATTGAATTAATTTCTGAAGTAAATCTAAATGGTTTAGTTTGAAAATCAGATTGCATGATTTAAGTGCTTTCTTGTTTCATTTGGGTTTGACGTACCATAAGAGTCAGGCACTTTTGTGTTCATATTTCAGTGTCAATGGTACTCTGGATGAATCAGTACATACACATTAATTGTCTTCATAGTTAAAAGGCAGCTACTTCTGGGTTTAATCATAGTTACTGGTTATCAGTGCAGAACAGAACTATGGCACAACTACAAGAGACGTGAAATTCAGCTCAATGGAATATAGTTATCCAGATCGGTATTTCTCTATTCATCTTTCATTTAATCATATGTACTGGACTCAAGTTTTATGTCTTGTTCAAGGAATGGCACTTTTAGGAGCACAAAACTTACAAGTTCATGATCTGCTCAGTAAAAAGAATACTGCCACTCACTGCCTAATCAACCTAATCAATATGAGAGCTTCATTTTTAGAGCTCTTATTCTTGTCACCATTTCACAGAATCAGAGAATGTCAGGGGTTGGAAGGGACCTCAGGGGATCATCTAGTCCAGCCCCCCTGCCAAAGCAGGTTCCCTACAGTAGGTTGCATTACATCAATATTAAAGGTTTCATTTAACAGGTTAGTTTCTTTCTAATGGTTGCTAATAAAGGCATGAAAACATGGCCTAGATGTGCTTCCTGTCATGCTGTCTGCTTTCAAGATAAACCAAAACTGCTGCAAAATAAACCCAGTACCAGTATTCTGGGAGTCATGTCTCTTAAGTAACTCTGCAATAATTTATGCATAAGGGGCGTGAGAATTTTACAGCAAGCTCAGCCTGCAAAGTATGCAGGTACCTTCCTCAGCATTTTCAATAAATAGTAAAAAATTATGAGGGATTAACTAGTGCTGTTTCCTCTTGCTTTCTGAAGAGATCTGTGGTGTTCTATCTCTGCCATTCAAAATAGAAGTAGTTCCACTCTGGTAAGCAAAACCATGAAAGACTCATGTCCTGATGTGCCCAAGACTTTTGACAGATTGAGTCCAACTATGTGGCCACAATTACATAGTGCTACAAGATGTCTCCTTTCCTAGTGTGGGACCAGTTGTATCCTGCTTACAAATGTGAAATCCACTGGGCTAGAACACAAGGGATATAGTGTCCAGCTCAATCATGCAATGATATTCATGCAATGAATATTAATCAGTTTGTTCTTGCATGCAAGAAAATTAAAACTTGTCTGTGAAAGAGACACAATTTTCCCAATAATCTCTCTAAGACACCTAAGAATTATTGCAGATCTCACTATCTTCTTTTTTCTGTACAAGATAGACTTCTTGACCTTACTTCACTGATATCAATATATAGGAAGATACATATCGAGAAGCAAAATAGCAAGTAGCTAATGAGATATTTAAGAAAAACAAAAAAAACCCCACTGCATACAATTCTACAAGCTAAAAAATTATCCCATTTTTAATTTCAAAATATTTTTTAAATTGTGCAATAATACACAAGTAGATTTAATTTCTGAATTAAATAGCTTATTAGAACAGGTGGTTTTACACACAAAACCTGTAAGTGAATATTATCTTTAAGTTCTACTTTTTTCAAGTGCTTTGAGATATGTTGTCTCTGATAGATGACTAATATATGCATTGCAGAGAGTAAGCTTTATAGATTTTATTTAGCCTGATTTTTAAGTTTCCTACAGGTAAACATCCATTTGCCAACTCTGAGAACAAATGTTTCAAGTATCAGAAAATGAGCTGTAATTTTAGCTGTATGATACACAGTTGAACCTGATACACCAAAAATGAAAATATTGTAACTACTGTTAAAATTCCCTGTATTACAGATAAGTAATCTGGTGTGCATTTGTATTTATATTATGTATTCTGATTAATGGAAACTTAAATATTTAGTTTTCAGTCATCTTTTCCTTTTCATGTCCCCTTTGTTATAACTCCTGACCTCTGACTGAGAAGGGATTTCTGAAGCCTTCCTCAGCCTCGGCTGGTAGGACAGCACTAAAATCTGAGCAGCTACTGAAAACCTCCTTCTCTCTCTAGCTGCAGAAGCTTACTGCCTGATCCCAGAGAATTCATAAATCACATAAACCAGACAGTTAAGGAACTCCTGGACAATTGAGAAAGCACTGTCAGCCTTTTCCTCTGCCCATGAGTTCCCTACTGATGTCTACTCCAGCAGCCTGCCTCAAGACTCTCATCAGATGTGATCAGCTGGGTTTCACACTCAGGGCGGTGGTGACACAGAGAGCCCATTCATCCTGCTGCGGGGTGCATGGGCAACTCTAAGCCCGAGATGGAAACTCCAGGCAGCTCAGAGCCCCATGTGGTAGCCATTTGGGTGATGTGAACGCAACTAGTATTTGAAACTACTTCCTTCTTCTTTCAGTATGCCACATTGTTGCGATGAGACATCATGACTGATGTGAAGCCCAAACCTTATTTCATGTTACAGCATTAGCAGCAAACAGTTTTATGAACTTCTTCCAGACAGGTTCTTCCAAATTTTAATCAATTTGTCAATCAGATTGCTGTAGAAATAGGTCTAAAAATAGGAAAATATGATATAATCAGAATGAGTCATATTTGCTGCCTTAAGGTCTAGACTGACCTAGTACATGCCATTGTACACTCAAGGATATTAATTTGCTGGTCAGTTGTAAAATGCATCTCTTGGTACATCTGGAGTCTTCCAGCTGTGTGCACAGAAGTATTAGGTCAGCCTAAGTTGATCTAAAAATTTGAATTAAAAGTTAACTAGAGTGACTTGGATAAAAACTGAGACCTTGTGAAAACAGAGAAAAGTAGTCCTATGTGAAGCTTGAAAAACAAATGCCTCCTTTAAAACAGTGAAGTGAGAACCAGAAATTAGGGTTTACCAATTCAGAATTTATCTACTTGAGATCTTGCATCTAAACACAGGAAAATCTTCAGAGCTATAGGTCCATTATGGGACCCGTAGGTAATAGTCTCCCTACAGACAAAGAAAGCCTTAGTCTACCTGCATAAATGCCAAGAAAAAGTCCTGAAATGTGTAACTTGAAATCAGAGCTGTTGCCACCAAGTTTCTTCAGGAAAACACCTGACTTTAATTCATTCCCTGAATGAATTACTTCACAAGTGTGCTTTTCACCATGAGAGAGATCTTGAGCTAGAGGTAGCCTGTTATCAGATACAGTTCAGGTATATTGCAATGCAGTAGAAATCCACTAAAGGCTATACAAGGTTTACATCAAAATTAATGTAAAAGCTCTTAGAATTATATTTCAGTATAGCCAATTTCTACCTCAATTTTGATGTCGAATTTCATTAATTCAACCCTATCCTAATCCTAAACTCTATACACCTTCCCATGGAGCCTCAGTAGAATATATATCATATATTAAACACTCTTGCATATTTAAAAGCCTAAGAGCCAGGAATTAGAACCGGTTGGCTCTTATGCCTTTAAATATGCAAGAGTGTTTCAGAGCACTCTGATGAACTGCTGTGAAACTTCAAGTACAACTAAACTCCACTCCACCACTGTTGGTGCACTCAATAATAGGCCACCAGAATCTTCAAGTGTGGTGCCAGAATCATTTACACTCACCTAAGCTCAGGGGCAGTGCCAAAAGGGGAGATCCTGCTCTGCCTCAGGGTCTGCATTTCCACAGCCTACCTCAGGCTTTACACTGGCATTTGAGCAGCCAGGAAATATGCCAGATGACAACATTGATCTGGCTAAAAACTGTGTCACCGGAAGAAAATAATCCAGCTCAGAGAAGTGGGGTGGAGTAGAACCCTTTCTTTAAGAATGTAGATGATTTTAGCACAGTAAGGTCCCCTAGGCTGGACCTTCTATACTTAATGGATAATCACATCCCGCCTGCTTTTTAAGCAGAAGAGCTACATATTGAATAAGTGTGCTGTCTAATTACTGCAGGAATGGAAGGGCAACTACAGGGCAGAACATACTACACAACAACTATTTTTAAGCTAGTCATGTCCCAGAAATTTGCATGGGGAAGAGGTTTCTCATGTGAAAGAGGATTTAAGATTCTAATTCAGATGGTCAAAGCTAATGAACTTTTTGCTTTGGCCATGGAAGTCTCTTAATTTTGTGGAACAACGAGCAAAGGCATGTGAGTAGATTCTTATTTTGAGAATGTTGTTGCAGCATAAATATGTTTTCTATAAAAGGTACTGCCTAGAGAGCTTTTTAACTGTAAATAAAAGAGCATTATTCAGGGGCCTATAAAAGCATAATTCACAGGACAAATATTTCATTTGAACTAATGCAAAAAATAATCTGCTGTATTAGGTCATAAATGAAAATGAATGTATAGAGTCTCTTGTCTCCAAGTATTCCCATCACCAGAATATGAGATACTTTGGCAGAGGCCTATGCAAAGAATAATCTCTCCTCAAAAAAGCTCAGGATAGTGATAATGGGAATCTTACAAGCCAACAGTGGGAAAAGACTCAGCAGTATTTGTGTGGGCATGCACAAAGTCTGTGTCTGCTAAGTCTGGCTGAAGCCGCTGCTATGAGTCACTCACAAATTCAAACAAAAAGTGTTGTGGAAGTTTAAACAGAGACTGAATAAGGAGTTTGCACCCTTCACCATGTGTGTTTAAGATCCTGTTCGTTTTATTAGGGGTTCACAAAGTGAACAAAACAAGGGAGCATTTAACAAGCATTGAAGACAAGTGTCTACAGTGCTCCATGTTTTTCCTCATTCTCCCTTCTATTCCCTGCAGCAATTTGAAGGCATCTAAAATAATTTGTTTAAAGTGTACTTTAAATAAGTGTTTTCTCATCAAAAACTCTCTTCACATTTCAGTGCAGCTAGCTGAGCTATGTCAGTGTAGTAGAAATCAAAATTTAAGAAGGGTTTTTTTGAATGCTTATTGACAAATATTTCAAAAATGTAAGTCTCTTGTCATGTTTCTTTCTGACTGAGGAAAGAATTTTGAGAAGGGCTGTCTTCATAGGTGGAAAGACAAAGCAAGATGGGGCATTCTGTCAGCTTCATATAAAAAAAAAACAGGTAGAAAGCAATAACAAGTGATACAATAGCTGTGTTACTCTGTTGCTCTACCATTAAGTATTGGTAGTTTCTGAAGGGTACAGAAACAAAGGGACTGATTCTTCACCATACTTATTCTGGTTTTATAGATCTCTGATGTTCAAGGTTTTCAGAAACAGAGGTGTTCTAGATATCTTTAAAAATAATTCAAGATACTATGAAAAGGATCCTATCTTCTTTGCCTTTTAGGTGACTATCTAGTTAAATTTGTGCTTACACTGTGGATATATTTATCAGCTGCCCTTCTGGAAGTTACAAATGCAGGAGATTGTTCCATTATCTTGTAAATTAAATTACATAGTAGTTAGCTGAGATGTGACACCGCCAGTGTATTGCAGCACATAATTCAATCCGATTTCATTTTTCTCATCTTTGTGTGCCACTCGTAAAATCCAGATGTATTGCCAAGCTCTTCAAACACATTTCCAGCAGCAACATGAGCTGAACAAGAGCCTCTCATTCCTTGACAGACTCCTCAGGCAGCTGTGTGGGTGGCTTTGGAGTTTCTTTGTGGTCTTTCATGTGGTTGAGTTGCTCATGGGCTGTTTTGTCTGCTTTGCCCTCCTGGGTATCAGTTCCCTTTGATTTTGAGGAATTTACACATCTTTATCCATCTGAGAATACAGTTCTGTGTAAAACTCTTCTGAATTATGCAAAATGTACTTCTTCATAAGAAAAAAATATCTTCTAAATCCATGACCTGGATTACAGTTGGGTTGCATAAAACCTTAAAATGTGACATTGAACATTTCATTTCAGTTGTTTGCATCTGTTTATAATAAAGGACATCCTTAAAATGCACAACCAGATTGTAGTTTATGGAATATCAATAGAGGAACAGAAGTTAAAGTTTTCCAACAAAATTTCTCAACCTAGACTTTGTGACTGCTGCATCCATACAAATCATATGTATAAGATATGGTTGTGTAGAAGCAAGGGCACCGAATTGTGTTTTTAGACATACTCCAAATATTTCAAAAACTGGCAAAATTTTAAGAGTCCTCTTACTCTTCCTTCTCTTTGATTGTCTGCAACTCCTGTCTGTGCTCCCAAGAGGTTAGGGGCACTGTTCATTTCTACTGGGTTGCAAAATGGTACCACATGTAATCAAATTAGCTTTATTTGCTTTAAAAAAAATAGTATAGTGCTTCCCTAAACATAATAGATAACACAGAGTCAAACTGCATAGTTAATCACAGAATCATAGAATAGTTTGGTTGGACAAGACCATTACGATCATCTAGTCCAACCGTAAACCTAGCATTTGGTAATGAAGATTTTTAAAATAGTTAAGATTAGTCCCAGGCTCCTGAAAATCTTGACTTTGAACTGCTGACATGTGACAAGCTGTTAGATGTCAAATCTTTGGGTGTTTGTTACCACCTGATAGCCTGTTACCACTTATTACTGAGCTGCGGACACTTTTTTCCCTTACTATGAGTGTTTGTTAAAGAGAAACTTTATCACAGTGGGGTTCCTGACATAACAATGTTCACTGTATAGCAAGAACAAATAAGTGCTCATGGCTTCTGCAGATAAATACAGAGAATATGAACAGTGATGACAGGAGGAGAATATGATATTTATGACAGCTCAGCTAATTAGCATGGTTAAATTAAAGACAGATGGGATAAACTGCAGCATACAGGCTAGTAAATTTTTTGACTGTGAGTTATTCCAGTTTAAATGGTCTTCTAAGGGAAATGGAAGAAGCCTCTAGACTGAACAAAGCACACTGCTGTAGTAAGTAGGATGACTTAATAAATCTTTTTACCACTGCCTAACCCCTAGGCTACATTGTTCTAAGACTTTATGATCTAGGTACACAGGGAGCTCCCTGACAATACAAATGGTAGCATTGAGCTTGAGAATATGTTTATTTCTCCCTGATAGACTTATTCTTGTCTACCAGCAAAAATTTATTTTGGAGGTCTGTTGAAATTATGATCCCATGAAGTGGTTTATATTCCAAGTATAAATTTATTTACATGCTGTTTAAAAAAAGACAATCTCACAGTGAATTAAAAAGTCCTAAAGAACTGAATTTAGCACAGCTCCACCATAACAGTGACACTCTCAGAGCTAGTTCTGTCCATCCATTGACTGTATAAACTGGAATTTGTTGAAAGGGTTGCAGCAAAAAGGTGGGTTGCAGAGCTGCTTTGATATGCCAGTGAAACCAAGGCTTACCCCTTTCCATCTCACACCAATGAAAGGTTTGTCTGATTAAGGTGGGTACAGGTGAGAACTAGCTATAGGTAAGTCTAAGGTAATGCTGGTCCACCAGAAGCAGACAAAAGTAAGGTGAGAATTGTATCTGTTTCATTTATGGACGGCATATGGCTGCTGCTTGTGTTCTCCATCTGAATAGTTTGAGATCCTCAATGGCAGTAAACAACAGCACTCATTCCCAAAAAGGCTTATGTTCTCTCTGTGTCTAGTCAGAAAATAGGAATCAGCATGGGCCTGAATGTCTTTAACATTATCTACTCATGGATAGATTATTGGAATATACAATATAGGAGTTTATTCCATATATCAACACAGCAGTGAAGAACTGGTGCAGAAACTGCTTGCACTGTGTTTGGTTAGGCTACCTAGGCCTTTAACTCGGGTCTGAATTAAAGCTACAACAATCATTGTGTACTATTTCTCCTCTGGCACTCAGCAAGTAGACAAGCAGAGAGGGGAAATAAAATGAATGCTGGTTCTGCCTTCTGACCAAATCTATCAACCAAACCTACCAGTAAGAACTGTTGAGCTGAGCATGGTCATTATAATTTGCTGCTTGACAGGCATGGTCTCTTTTCCTTTCATGCAACAATGAAGAGAACAGGGGGGGAAATTTGGGTTCAGAACTCATATCTCTGAGTGAAAGTGCCTCTCAGTGCTTCCTCTGGTAAGTGAATCAGATTCTATTCTGCCCATCCACCTTGTTAAAGGGAGGTGCCTTCAGACACTTACTAGGCCTAAAAGAGGCAAGGCGTGTATGAGAGTGACAGATGCATCAGCTGCTCCATCAGAAAATTAAAAGGAATTAGTAGAAACTTATACTGTAGTAGTTCTGTTTGTATTGATAATAGCTTCATCACCTAACAGACAGACTGTAAGGAGAACACTGTTTTTCAGTAATGGTGCATATGCAGTTGGATCTGGATCTGTCAAATTATGGCTACATGAGATGTTCAGACACACCATCCACGTCTGCATTTTTCAGTTTGTTTTGGTGTTTTTTTTCAGGCAGATGTTGTAAATTAGCTATAAAACTATTAAAGGCAGGCAAAAATCCCTTCTGATAGTTTTGAGTGTGATGTGGATCCACACAGACTTGCTCACACAGACACTGAAACTGATATGACTCAGCAAAGATCCTGAAGTGACTTCAAATTATTTTCTGCAGACATTTGCCCACTTCTTGGCATGCAGCATCAGCCACACATCTTATTAGCTTCCCAGAAATCTGTGAAGTGTTGAGCTCTGATGCTTTCCCTCAGCCACAAAGAGACTCGAGTGCTTTAACCATTAGTCTCCTTTAGCACAGCCAAATAAATACAGTCTAGTAAGTGTAAGAGGAAACTCGTCAATACAGAGTTGCAGTGCCACAGCAGTTACAGTTTAGAAGTAAGATTCCTATGATGCTTATAGAGTAACTTAAAGGTAGCCAAAATTTTGCTCCTTCTTTTAACTTGTCTAATTTACCTGGTAATTCACCAGTGATTTATCAAGTGTTGCTTATTGAATACATAAAAGGTTGCCTCCAGTTATGGTAAAACAATGCACACTATGTTAATTGATATTGAAAGCAGTCATTGAGAGGATTTTAGCCAATCTACTGACAGATAAATGTACATGACTAATGTGCACAGATACACTTTTACCGCTCTATCCCCTTTTCTATAAGCATAGATACGAGTAATACCAAGGAGCCGTACAGGAAGCAGGTTTTTGCTCCTGTTATCCTGAATTGCTTGTATATACAAGTCTAATAAGCACAGTCCAAATCCTGGGCTTCTATTCAGCAGCTACGTCAGTGTGGACATATTATTAAGCAGCTGAGTTTGAGCTCTGTGATAACACAAATTTGTTTCCAGCCTTTTACCTTACAGCACATTAAGTGTGTGATAGCTGGTGATAAGTCTGGTACGAACAATCGAATTCCCCTCCTCTCTGTCCTCACAGTAAATTGCTCACAGGCGTTCCTGATGGTCTCTTTAAAGTAGAAGAGATTCAAGTATTTTAAAATATCTATTCTTAAGGGAAAATGGAGTCTGAAAAACAGGGACTCCACGAGCATAAATCTGCTACTTGAAAGCACTTTGACTTACCATCTGTGTCAGTCCCAGAAGTGTCAGAAGAGGTGGACTGCTGTGTGTAAGCAGTTTACCTCATCAGAAACCAAATGCTAGTGGCTATTTATTTGTTTTACTTTCAGAAGAGTGATCAGGACGTGAGTCTCCGTGCTTTTTATGGTTGTGGGTGGAACAACAGAGCTGCTGCTGTGAGTGAAGCCCAGTAAATATCTCTGAAATTATCTCATGTCTCTAGAAAGTGACTCTTAAAGCTTGAATTTTAAGAAAGTCAACACTTTTACACATGATCACAAGGTATTTAAGGTTTTTTTCTAACATCAGAGGACAGACTGTGTTAGGATAGAGATGTAACTGGAGTCTAGGACAGTGCTAAGTGCTTTCATCTTTATAATTAAGGCCTGCTGGTCAGGAGAAATAGTGGTAGTGCTACTTACTAAACGTGGCACCCCCAAGGATATCAGTCAGATCTTTTTCTTCAAAATTTGCTTGTTTGCTACTGTATTTATGACACTACTTCCAGTTCTCTGTAACAAAACACAACTTCCTTGCTTTCCCATTTAAGTGTGATAATTATTGAGAACTGAACATGGCTAGAGATGGAGTTTATCCTTTGAGAAACTGAGAATATTTGAGCTAACTGGCAAGTATATTATTGTTGCTTGTAACACACCTGGCTAATGGACAAACTGTAAACTATACCAGTGTGGGCTACTACATTCCTTATTGTATGCTGTTGCTCTCATAAATGACTGCAAAAATATGTCTTTAAGGAATTCCATAATAAAAGTAACAATCATGCAAGAAGTCAGTCTTGACTAACAGGAAAAAATCAAAAGTTTACTTTGGTAGATTGAGACAAATAACAGGAATTCATAAAACAAGGAGCACTTTGGTTAAGCCAGCATTTGCCGTATGTGTGTGTCACTCGGAAGAGGTGCATCCATAAACTTCTTAATAGTGTTTCTTTTAATTCATATCAAACGTTCAGTTATTGTATTGGGTTTTTGTGGCCAGGTTTTGGTAGCAGGGGGGGCATAGGGGTGGCTTCTGTGAGAAGCTGCCAGAAACTCCCCCCATGTCCAACAGAGCCAATGCCAGCAGCTCCAAGATGGACCCACTGCTGGCCAAGGCCGAGCCAATCAGTAATTATGGTAACGCCTCTGCAATAATGTAATTGAGAAGGGGAAGAGAAAAAAAATCAGTGCATTTTGCAGCTGGAGAGAGAGGAGTGAGGAGATATGAGAGAAACAACCCTGCAGACATCAAGGTCAGTGAAGAAGGAGGGGGAGGAGGTGCTCCAGGCACCGGAGCAGAGATTCCCCTGCAGCCTGTGGTGAAGCCCATGGTGAGGCAGGCTGTCCCCTGCAGCCCATGGAGGCCCATGGTGGAGCAGATGACCACCTGTAGCCCATGGAGGACCCCACACCAGAGCAGGTGGATGCCTGAAGGAGGCTGTTACCCTGTGGGAAGCCCACACTGGAGCAGGTTCCTGTCAGGACCTGTGGCCGCGTGGAGAGAGGAGCCCAGGCTGGAGCAGGGTTGCTGGCAGGA